>NC_044509.1:16242365-16289865 GCF_902362185.1 Chanos chanos
ATTAATATGAACGACAATACACTTACAGTGAATTAAACAGAGCTGGTTAACAGATGGTGTAATCTGTGGTCGTGTCAGTAGGTTTTATGAATGCAGATATTGTGAATATGTGCAGGTGACAGACAGCTCTGGTCCCGCCTTGCCCTCTGTTTCTCTCCCTTCACTGTGTCAGTCACATGTGGGGATGGTCTAACTGCAAGCCCAGGCACCGTGTGGGATACCTCTGATAAATTCCACATTATAAACACTACTCATTTCTATCATAGATTTGATGAAATCCAAAGATGAATAATCATTGCAGCCTTTGGATTTCATGACATGTGATTTCCCCAGTAAAACAAACAAACAAAAATTGAACTCAGTATAACAGAATCAACTCAAGAATTCAGTTTAAACAAAAAAAAAAAAAATGGAGTGAAGTAACAAGAATACAGTTTTTACAGCAAATCGAAGTGGTCCATGAAGGTATGGCAAAAGGACAGGCTTATTGTATGTAATTCATGACCATTGTTTTATGTTCTTTTCTTTTGTTTTTAGAGATTAACAATGGTGTTGGCAGCACAGAGGAACTGTCCATCTTCACTGAGAATGGATATGACTCCCACAGACACAGTGGCATTGCCCGCTGACGGAAAACGGATCTGACTCCGACAGACGTGACAGTGTTGCCCGCTGACGGAGAACAGATATGACCCCCCATAGCCATCACACACAGATCTGGCTTTTAATTTTCACAAATTTTAGATGAGCGTACTTGAAATGTTTTTGAATCACTGAATGACTGACAGACTGGGGACTCCTCCCTGAGACAGATGTTTTTAAAGGTGTGAAGAGTGGACATGCAGTGGACCAGAAGAGAGAAAGAGTATTTAAAGTCTGTGCCAGTCACTATGGCTTGGACCTTCTTTTAAACTGTAAATCTGCTTTTTTCCCCCTCTCCGATTATATCTCTTACCATTGATCAGTAAGGAGTTTACTAACGGATTTATGGAAAAAGGACAGATGAACAGTGTTGATTGGATGGACATGCCGATATAAACGACATTTCTGATCTCTTCGCCTGAGGGTGAATATTCAGTATTTTGGATCCGCACAGACGACCGAAATCTAACACCTTTCCTCTGCTTCCACTTCTACTTTTACTTTTTTGTTTTGTTTTTTTTAGCAGACTGCTATTTGTACAGAATATGAATGTGTCGGATCATGACTTTGTTGCCTTAATTTCTTTCTTTGACGGTTTGGTCTGTAATTAAGAGGACAGTGAGTTAGTGTTGTATTTTGTGGACTGAGGCTTTTAGAAGACAATCACCATGCATCAAAATTGGTCACAAAAAGGATCTATAAGTGGCTTACTATTAATTCATGTATTTCTGTAAAATGCATTTTAGCTCCAGGCCACACTGAGATGAACAATGGACATTTCCCTGTCTAAAGGGAAACCATGTAAAAGTGTATGATTTGTAGTTACATGTAGTTATTTTAAGTGTAAGTAACCTCGACCGACTGTATAAATGTAAATATATATATTTTTTTTACTTTAATGTGCTATTCTCCATGGTATTGAAAAATCAGAAAACAAAATGCGATAGTCAACTCTCAGTCATTCGGACAAACTTTTCCCAGGCCCACACGTTTGGTTTCATATCACCTAATAACTGAATCCACAGTTCTCACCCAGTATCATACAGAAACCACTGCGAACATCATTCTAATGTTGTAACATCAATGTGTGTAATTGCCAACTTATGATTGCCAGTGTTGTAGAGGTACATTTGAACACTATATGCCAAAATAGCAATAACTGTATTTACAAATGCAGTGAGATGCAGGTTAAAAAAAAAGTCATTAGAAACACCTGATATGAAGTCCTGGCTAGAGCATCAGTAGGCTGTGCCATCTACAGTTTTCTGTTTTGCAAACCAATTGTCCTAAACTGGAATGCCTCACTGAAAATGGTTGAACCTTTATAGAGGGTTGATTTTATATAGACTGTGGAAAATGAGCCAAGAATTACTGTGCTTATAAATAAAATAATCAAAGACAGACACACTGCTTCAGAGCCTTGGCTTCATTTACAAGTTATGTTTTGCATACATGTCTCCACAAAGAAAATGTTGCAGAAAAAATATCACTCCATTGTTTCAACCATACCTAGGGTTTGTTATTTAATGCTGTTAAAATATTATTTGAATAATATTATAATATTGTATAATACATCATACAGTATTGCATTACATATGATATATACAAAATGTAGTAACATTCTACAGTATAAATGAACATTTATTTCGTTCACATATAACGTGATTAATTTCTTTGTGTTTTCTGGACAGCGCCATAACTAAAATTAATTGCTGCCTTTCTATTGGCTGATACCGGCTGCGACTGTTAAATGCCATCTTGACTTCAAAGTGAGAACGTGCTCCTCAGTCCACAGGGGGCGGGAGAATGGAGTTTCGACAAAATACTGAATTGATGTACAGTTCAGCCCGCCCCTCGCCCAATGAGTGCTGGGATAGGCTCCAGCACCCCTGCGACCCTAATTAGGATAAGCGGAATAGGATATAATAATGTATGAATGAATGAATGAATATAGTTCGTTCTTATTTTGACGTAAGCACTCTTGAACAAGTTTTGAACAAATATGGTGGCAATTGACATGGTGAGTTACATTAGTTTCATTTCGAGTCATGTTAATTAGCCTTCATTAAGCTAGTTCGTTGAGGCTTCGTTCTGTGTTACATTATTGGCTTTTTTAATCGACCAGTGGTGTATTTAAACTTAATCATTCAGCGTTTCATCGATTTTGAATGTTCATTAAGCATATGCAGATTATGTCTTTGTTTATGTCGCTATATGTGGCAATACTTCAGACTACTCTTTAGAACTGATAGACGACAAGCTAATTGGTCTTGCTGGCGGCATTAGCATTTCTGGAATGTTCTTGCTAACTATGGAAGCCACGAGCTTCTGTGGTATTTCGTAATACCTTCGCAATTGTAGTAATTCATATTTCTGAACATTTTATAATTTCCTGTTTAAGATTTGTTCCATGCTTTCATATACACTGTATGAATAGTTTTGAAATTAAAATTGACACTAGAAGATAGCACCTTTTTCTACTGGGAATTACTGGGTGTGTCACACTAACACTACACTACAAGGATCTGCTTGAAAGTGTGACCGGGGACCGGGAAGTGTGATTTTCAACCGAAGAGAGTTTTATACGCAATCCCTTAGTAAACAGCAAGTATTGCACAGGTCTTTTATTGTAAAACAAGAGCACAGACATGGTTGAAGTGTAATGTAAGGGTAAAGTTCATTTAAATTTTATAAAAGCTTGTTGAAAACGTTTAAGTCGTTTCTGATAAACATTAAAACACTGATCAATAGAATTAGACCATTACCTGGGGAGCTGCACAGAAACAGGCGTGCTCCTAAGTTACACAGCATGTTTGGTAAACCTAGGTCAGCTAAAACAAGAGAAATGGTAAGCAGCCTTTTTGAAATCAGCTAAATCATTTTTTTTTTTGTTTTACCCCAACAACGTTACATTTTCGGGGCTACGGCTCCATAGGCCCCCATTCATTCTGGACTATCTCTTAAGTGCCCCTATGAAACAGGAAGTCCTGAGAGTTTGAAATTCTCTATGTATTTAGAAATCCTCTGATTTTACTCTGAAACAGCTTGAAAATGGTGCAGTTATCAGGTGAAAATCTAAAGATTCCTGGGCTGGGCTAAGTCTTTTACGTTTCAAGATCCTAATAACGCCTCTGTGTATATATATTGCTAACTTTGCTGAAAGTTGTAATATTTTTACCGTGTTTAAACTGGTAAAGTACATCTGTTGTAAATAGAGCACTATAAGCCTTGTTTCTTTTTGGTGAGAATTGGATTTTACTGATGATCATCCAGAGGAAACTGCACGCAGAAGACTCCAGTTGAGCGTCCGTTGGATTCACCTGCTGAACTATTTTTGCGTGGTATGGTTGAATGGTTCGCACACACAAATATGCACATTCACTGTTCACTTACAATTCACACTCAGACTATTTATTTATTTATTTATTTATTTCATAAGGGTGTATCCAACATTTTAGTTGTCTGCTGGCTAATTAATACTACAGTTGTGATCTAATGTCCAATTTGCCCAGGTGCGTTTGGGGTTTTTTATTTGAGGGGAGTATAAATGTTATATTTTTCATCCAGTTCATTTGTGTGTTTGTTCATTTATTTAATTTATCACTAAATTTTCTCAATAACTTTATTTTGTCAATTAACAAAACAACATGTTTCATTCAGAACACTGCGTCTACTCCTCATCTTCCAGTGGGTCTAGACATGTACCTAGTGCGTTACATATAGAATTGTGCACACTTTTTATTTGTAGAAAAGCAGTTATTATGACAGTGTTTTGGGCATCATCTTGCCAAGAATATGAGTAAGCTGAATTCAGTGTGTACTCTTAAGCTTGTTAATTTTACCTGTAGTTCTTTTTGCTATTTACTACCCCTCTTGCTTTTAAAAAAAATCTGCTTCCTCATAGGTCTAACAGGTAGGGTACACATGGGTAAAGCGCACAGTGACTGACTGGTCTCCAGCCAGTCACCTGTTATGAATGGCTCTAATGGAACCAATTTCAAGATAAAGACAACAAAGAGGGAAAATAACATTGCCATTTTCCATCTGGACGGCTGTCCTCTGGATCTGCTGACGGACACTGATAAAATGAAGACTTAAACTGTAAGCCAGACCTTCGTCTGCTGCTGAAAGAACCAAATCAGCCAAAGGCAGGGAAAGAAACAACAAGCAGAGAAAAATGCTGACGTGGACTTTGATTGTCTGGGGTTGACGATTAGAAGTCCAGTTGTGGAGATTTCAGTTCCGCCTGAAATGTCTCCAGTAACTCCATGTGCAATACAGTCATTCTCCAGATGCTTTGGAGAGAATCAGCCATGTACCAGCTACTGAGTGGGAGCTGCCTGGGGCGCCCATGTTTGACATAGAGGTGACAGAGGGCTTTTTGGAGGAGTCAGATACCCTCTCTGTAAACAGTTTTTCATGGCTGGAAGGCAGAATTTCTCAGTGCTCAGGTGAGGACAGTGGCTGGGAAGAGCTGACAGTGATCTCTACCAGTGAGAGCATCAGCCCAAGGATCAGCAAATGGAAGAGCCTAGAGTGGAGGAACAGCCTGAGCAGGTGGTAGAGGAAGAGCCGGAATGGCCCAGATCACATCAGTCTTAGAACCCAGAGGAGTGACATCATACACTTACAACTGGAATTGTGACTGGAATGAGAAAAAAGCTAAAAATTCTTCTTGGGTTTGAGTTTTTTTTTCTTATCTGTTTTATCATTTGACAGGAGGGACATTTAAACATGTCTCCAAAAGTCAAGATCCATGACACATAGGGCTGTAAATATTTTGCAATAGAACTGAAAAGTGCAGTTCTGTAGTCCTTGGCTTGGCTCATAGTGTACGTATAGTGAACCTCGGATTTTTGCCCTCAAACATGATGCTACATCAAAGGGAATACATATCTTTACCAAAGGTGTGCATTCCACACTGTTTGTGCTTTTGATCAATAAGAGGAACGTTGATCACAATTTGAAGCAAGTACACCTTTTCCTTTTCATTTCTCACTGTGAGAACACATATGAACCATGCTAATCATGCAGTATGTGTATACTTTGTCTAAACTCTAATCTTCTTGGTTTTCTGATATGGAAGTAGCTGCACATTGATCTGGAGAAGGTCAGAGTGGTCGGTCGTCATTTTGCAGTCATTGTGTTTCTTTTTCTGCTGAATTGGCATGCTCCAGCGACGGTGCCCTTGTTCAGGTATAGTTTTCTTACACTGATTTTATAAAGGAATAACTTCAAAGTTACTGGTGCTCAGACTTCGTTTTTTTGTGATCATTTTCGTGAGGAACCTTAAAAGTAAAATGATGTTTAGATTTACTTCACTCATTGTCATTAAGAAGAGCCTTAACACAACCTGTTGTTCATGTTTAATTTTCTTACACTCAGTTCCTCAAAAAAGCTTTGAGTAAAAGGTCCTGAGGGTTAGTTTTCTTTCATTCAGTTTTATTTAAATAAAAAAGGAGGAAAAACTTCAATTCTCAGTTGGTTCAACCTTCTTTCAAGCCAAACCGTGATTGTTAGGATATGATGGTAGTAGATTAGGGAAAGGCACTGACATACACATGAGATGCTGGAGGGTGCTGCCTACCTGGGTTTGCTGTCTCTCTAAGGAGAGAACTGACAAGCTCTCGCAAGAGAGAGGAGGTCGAGACATCCTCACTGGTTTTGAAGGCAAACCTGTAAACTCTAGATAGTCATCCATATTTTCATTTCAATATTCCTCTCTGGATGTACAGTTTTGTTTCCTGAACTCTTTTTGTTTTTGATATTTTGTTCACTCATTAAATTGCCACCGTTACCAGTGAACTGAAAAGCCACAGCTTGGGCTGGCCGAGCCGTGGTGGTGCCTTTGATCGGCCTTTTGGAGAAACGCCCCCGGGTTCAGCCGTGTAATCCCCCAGGCATCTCTTTAGTTAAATACTCATACACACATAGACAGGAGTGCTCACACGTGACACGCAACACATAGGGTGGTATCGGGTTAGGTGGTCGGTCTCAACTAGATTAGTTAGTGTATTTTGCTAGACAATGAGCATTGATTCATTTAGATAGGTGCCTGACATTTTTCCCCCTAATGGTGATTGAATCCAAACTCTGGCACAAAAACTGAGGTTTAAACTGAACTGTGAACAGGGTGAACCATTACACCTGTTATAGCAATTTTCGTTTTACATATTGAATTAAGATTTATGTTTAAGATATGAATAATTGTGACTGATAGTTTTGAATGTATATTTATGTTTCACGTGCCTAACGTTGTGTTTGATGCCACGTAAGAGGGCAAAATCTATATGACGTAGGGCACAGTTGAATTTTGGGATTGAGCCGATGGAAAAGAGGAGCTTGGTTAAATACACTATTTTGACCACGATTCTCCTCACCAGTTCATGTTGTAACCAGTTTTTTGTTAAGTATGACTACAAGGATTAATTTACAACCACTTTTCATTCAACTTTTGTTGCTGTAAACGGACAAAATAAATGATATCAGCGATACCCAAGGCGAGCGAGAAGTGTGCGTTAATCCAGCCAAGCTTGTACGTTTTTCCATGGCATGGACACAGCACTTCTAATGAAATGTATCGCTCAGCAACACTTGGGCTGAAGTGCTCCAAGATGTGATTATGACTGAATACTCCAGCTAATCTAATGAATGTGACACTATGGCAGTAAGGCCTAGATGGTGGTATGATCATTTCCTCTTTAACAGATAAAACTCCACTTCTCTATTATAAACCACTATGACAAGTTTTAATACATTTTTTCTCAATGTCATAAAATACAGTGCCTGTTATCAGACAATATCAGGTGTTTCACATTTTGATTTCATGTTTACCAAATGTCAGGTGAATTCTAATTATTGGTTTAATTATTGTGTAGTTCATCTAGGATGTTCTGCTGATGGGAATGACATTTATTAATTATTATTATGGGCACCTTTGACCTCTCTCCATGTTACAATTACCCATTTTTTTCCCTGGTTATTTATAAGCCTGGAGCAGTTTATTTTGATGAACTTAAGACTCCAGCACCTCATAATGTGAGTGTCTTAAATGTCTACAGCGCTGATGAAGTCAAACATGCTGAACTTCCTGGTGAGTTTCACACTCTCTGAACTGGCTGAAGTTTGGATACCAAGTAAGTAATAATCATAAATGTTCCAATGAAGACTGAACCGCTGCTGGGATATGGTGACACAGCAACAAATGATGTTGCTGCCATAAAATAAATGACGCATTTGAATTGTATAAATTATGAATTTGGATAAATTCATAATTTGTTTTCAGACTTCATTATCGCGACACTGAAATGTTTCCTTTAGAGGAACAAGCCTTTGCCTGACCACGTGGCATACTCTGCTGTATGTAGGTGTGTCTTTTAGTACAGGGCTTTAAGTTGACATAGTGCAACATGTTCCTAGTTTTTCACTGCAAAACAAAAAAAATTCCCTCTCCTTTTCCAGATGTAGGCAGCATAGCCTCGTATCAGTATCTGAGATTTCAGATCCAGCAGTGTCCCCCCCTGTGTCGTCCCCCCTGTGTCAACCTCCCTCAGCCAACCCTCAACACGCTCCTACTGCTGTTACCTCTCAGACCTGCCCAGCCCTGCACCACTCGGGTACTGAGTCCTGCGCTCAGAGCCAGTTTCCTCCTGTATTTCCATGTACATGTTCTGGACTGCAGAACTTACATGTATATTTTTAAAACAGATATTTTCCAGAGCTGTTTTTGATTGGAGAACTGAAACACTATCATACTATAATGCAGAGCAGTGCATAAAACAGGAGATTAATATCTTTCTCACTGTCATGGGCGGGGGGGGCACAGTAGCGCAGTGAGCCAGGCGTCCAGGGTCCTTTCTGTGTGGAGTTTGCATGTTCCCCCCGTGTTTGGCTGGGTTTCCTCCAGAAGAGCCGGTTTCCTCCTACAGTCCAAAGACATGTAAGTCAGGCAAATTACAAAAGGTGAGATGCTAAATTGCTCCTAGGTGCGAATATGTTTGTCTGTGTCGCCCAATGAATGCTTTGATAGGCTCCAGCAGCCTCCACGACCCTAATTAGGACAAGTGGCTTAGAAAAGGAATGAATGTCATGGGCTGTTTTCTGTCTTTTCCTAACTGAGAATGTCATGTGCTACAATGGACAACTGATGGTGCTGTTGAGCAGTTAAGCACCGGATTCAGTGCTGCTCTCTGACTGGAGTCAGTGTTTCACCTGGTTCAGACACTGCCCACATATCATTTCATCTAGCCATCAACCAGACTCTTCCTGCTGGACAATAAGGAGTCTAAAATAAAAACTGTGTAAACGCTTTGCTCTCCCCTGCCGTCCTCAGTGTGAAGTAACGAGGTGTTTAGTAATTGAAAAAGGGGCACCGTTACGGGAAACAGATCCAAGTCTGTCAGGGAGTACAGACTTTCCACCAGTTTCCTAACGTTTAAGGAGTCTCGCCACCGATTTTCCAGAGATTTCTCTCTCATACTGTGCAAAAATCGGGGACTTTTCCAGTTGCAGAAATACTGGTTTGGGTGAGAGTTGTGCAGCGGGGCTCTGGTTTGGGTGAGAGTTGTGCACGGGGGCTCTGGTTTGGGTGAGAGTTGTGCAGCGGGGCACTGGTTTGGGTGAGAGTTGTGCAGCGGGGCACTGGTTTGGGTGAGAGTTGTGCAGCGGGGCACTGGTTTGGGTGAGAGTTGTGCAGCGGGGCACTGGTTTGGGTGAGAGTTGTGCAGCGGGGCACTGGTTTGGGTGAGAGTTGTGCAGCGGGACACTGGTTTGGGCGAGAGTTGTGTGTTGGGGCACTGGTTTGGGCGAGAGTTGTGTGTTGGGGCACTGGTTTGGGCGAGAGTTGTGTGTTGGGGCACTGGTTTGGGTGAGAGTTGTGTGTTGGGGCACTGGTTTGGGTGAGAGTTGTGCAGCGGGGCACTGGTTTGGGTGAGAGTTGTGCAGCGGGGCACTGGTTTGGGTGAGAGTTGTGCAGCGGGGCACTGGTTTGGGTGAGAGTTGTGCAGCGGGGCACTGGTTTGGGTGAGAGTTGTGCACGGGGGCACTGGTTTGGGTGAGAGTTGTGCAGCGGGGCACTGGTTTGGGTGAGAGTTGTGCAGCGGGGCACTGGTTTGGGTGAGAGTTGTGCAGCGGGATACTGGTTTGGGTGAGAGTTGTGCAGCGGGACACTGGTTTGGGTGAGAGTTGTGCAGCGGGGCACTGGTTTGGGCGAGAGTTGTGCAGCGGGGCACTGGTTTGGGCGAGAGTTGTGCAGCGGGGCACTGGTTTGGGTGAGAGTTGTGCACGGGGGCTCTGGTTTGGGTGAGAGTTGTGCACGGGGGCTCTGGTTTGGGTGAGAGTTGTGCACGGGGGCTCTGGTTTGGGTGAGAGTTGTGCAGCGGGGCACTGGTTTGGGTGAGAGTTGTGCAGCGGGGCACTGGTTTGGGTGAGAGTTGTGCAGCGGGGCACTGGTTTGGGTGAGAGTTGTGCAGCGGGGCACTGGTTTGGGTGAGAGTTGTGTGTTGGGGCACTGGTTTGGGCGAGAGTTGTGTGTTGGGGCACTGGTTTGGGCGAGAGTTGTGTGTTGGGGCACTGGTTTGGGTGAGAGTTGTGTGTTGGGGCACTGGTTTGGGTGAGAGTTGTGTGTTGGGGCACTGGTTTGGGTGAGAGTTGTGTGTTGGGGCACTGGTTTGGGTGAGAGTTGTGCAGCGGGGCACTGGTTTGGGTGAGAGTTGTGCAGCGGGGCACTGGTTTGGGTGAGAGTTGTGCAGCGGGGCACTGGTTTGGTTGAGAGTTGTGTGTTGGGGCACTGGTTTGGTTGAGAGTTGTGTGTTGGGGCACTGGTTTGGGCGAGAGTTGTGTGTTGGGGCACTGGTTTGGGTGAGAGTTGTGTGTTGGGGCACTGGTTTGGGTGAGAGTTGTGTGTTGGGGCACTGGTTTGGGTGAGAGTTGTGCAGCGGGGCACTGGTTTGGGTGAGAGTTGTGCAGCGGGGCACTGGTTTGGGTGAGAGTTGTGCAGCGGGGCACTGGTTTGGTTGAGAGTTGTGCAGCGGGGCACTGGTTTGGTTGAGAGTTGTGTGTTGGGGCACTGGTTTGGGCGAGAGTTGTGTGTTGGGGCACTGGTTTGGGCGAGAGTTGTGTGTTGGGGCACTGGTTTGGGCGAGAGTTGTGTGTTGGGGCACTGGTTTGGGTGAGAGTTGTGTGTTGGGGCACTGGTTTGGGTGAGAGTTGTGCAGCGGGGCACTGGTTTGGGTGAGAGTTGTGCAGCGGGGCACTGGTTTGGGTGAGAGTTGTGCAGCGGGGCACTGGTTTGGGTGAGAGTTGTGCAGCGGGGCACTGGTTTGGGTGAGAGTTGTGCACGGGGGCTCTGAGGGATATTGACTCTGTAACAGGAGGCTGCTCGGCCCCTCCTCCGGCTGCTGCTGCTCCGGTTGTGCCTTTGAGGTCTTGAAGAAAACATGCGCAGTTACTGCAAAGGTACCTGTCTCCCCCACCGCACCACAGCGGGTTTTGACATGTGTTCAGTGACTTTACTGTGGTTAAATGAGGGATTAAAAAAAAAAAAGTTTGAAGTTCATTGGAAAGCAACCCACGTCCGTATACAAAACAAACTTTGAACTCTAGATTTTCATTTTATTTTTGTTTTTTTTTTCCTAATCCTCATTTGTTTTTTGCGGCTCCGATGTGTTTTGTTTTGATACTGGTTTAAACTCTAATACTTGTAAATGACTTGGTAATGTTACACAAAGCGTGTTTAAATGCCCCAAAATGTAATGCTTTTGAATAAATCATAAGAAATGGTCAAGGTTGTTAAAACATTGACACGTTACATTTTGTGGCATATGTAAAATTGTAGGTCGCTTTGGCTAAAAGCGTCTGCCAAATAACAAAATTGTAAAAGGATTTGACTGCGTGTCTTACTCGACCTCCTCAAGACCCCTCAACACGAGCCGTCAGCTCTTGATTTAGACTTCAGTCTTAGGTCAGGTGGAAAAAAACAAAACCAGAAAACGGGATGTATATTTTTTACACCCACCCTTCTGACAGCGAGTGCCTTTCGACCAAAATCTTGATTTTTGACCCTGTTTCAGAACTCACTTTTATTACCTAAGCTCCTCACACGCGTCTCTTTTCAGAAATCTCTGTGTCAAACTCTCCTCCGTGTTTATAGCTTCAGTACCACATGCTTGTCTGTTTTCAGTAATCTCTGTGTCGAACTCTCCTCTATGTTTATAGCTTCAGTACCACATGCTTGTCCCTTTTCAGAAATCTTAGCTCTCTCACTTCACCACCTCACTCATGTCTGTTTTCAGAAAACTCCCTTTACTTTTATCACTTATCACCTCACACATCTCTTTTCAGAAATCTCGCTCTCCTCTGGATTTTTGTCAGAGTAAAGTCACTCTGTCAGCTGGTTATTGTGTGGCCAGTGTTGACCATTTCTTTGTCATAACAGACTGTTGTTTTCTATATGTGTCTTAATAATTCATTTAAACATCATTTATGCCACTTACTGTTTGGCTGCTGTCAGTTACACAGTGTCATCTTTCCAAAACGAACCTCTCACGAAGTTGTCGTCAGAGTGGCGGAGTTCAGCGGATCAGGGTTTAGCAGGAGGTCAGTGGTTTTAACACCAGACACAGAGCAGTTTACTTTTATTTTTGTCATTTTTTTTTATTGCAGAAAATATTCCAGTTTCAGTTCAGCAGTTCTTTGATTACTGAGCATCTAAGAACTAATGTCTCTCTCACTCTCTCTTTCTTTCTCTCTTGCTCTCGCTCTCTCTGTCTCTGTCAAATCTTATTTACAATATATTTACAGTTCGTTAAGGATTTATTATGTGCAAAAACAACTGAGGAAAATACTTCGGATTCGCCTCCTTTTAACACAACAGATAATTGTAAAATGCGGACATGCTCTCTTTCTCTCACACACACACACACACACACATACACATATACAAACACGTACACACACACGGTGCATGGTAATGAGCCGCAAAACATTTCATTGCAAAACTTCACAGAGACCATCCGTGTGGTGTAAGACCATCCGTGGTCTAAGATGCACGGCTGCGCTACGTTAGAGCGAAGCCTGCAGCAGGTCTGTAGACGAGTCCTCCGGCCAAACTTGACACTGTCCTTAAGCTCAGACACGTACGCCCTCTTCACCACGGCCGCCCCGTGCTGTCAGAGGTGTAAAAGCAGAGGAAGTGGAGCGTTAGTCGGACAGGAACAGGCTGTGGTTAGGGTTGTGCTGTTGCTTGATTCTCACGGGTGTTGTCAGAGTCCTCTTTACTGTTGTCAGAGCAGTCTGACGCTATGTAACAGCCCGAGTCCCGCGGACAGTCGATCAGGTCTGCCTTCGCGTCGGCCGACGGAGACCTGGGCTCCTCCTCTGCATCGGCCTCTGTCTTAGGGGTGTCTGTGAAGCAGAGAAAGGCTCACATCTCTATGGGTCTCACAGAACACGTTTGTTCGGGAACTAGATATAGACTGAACGGGTTTTTGATGTGTTTGTGTGTGTGCGTGCGTGTGCGTGTCCGTGCGCGCGTGTGTGTGTGTGCGCGTTTTTTCCCGTCTGTCTCTTGATCGGTCAGATCAGTTAGAGCAGTCAGTGCTTTCCCTATGAACTTGACAATATTCTTAAGGTGTATGTTTTTTTGTAACTTGAAAACAAGATAACAGAACCTAAACCACATCCACTCACCACTGCTGAGCACATTTCCTGTCAGAAAGACAACTTTTGCATGATGGTCTCTATGTGAGCTGACTTTTTTTTTTTTTTAATTCTTTTTTTTTTTTTTTTGGTTGCTTGCTGAGTAGTTTTGTGTAATTGCAGTACATTGGTGTCAGGTTTTGGGATTATGCCCGTTGTCACCACTCAGACAGAGCAGGCTTCAGTTCTTAATCCAGGGGTCTCATCTGTGCCCTTTACCTCTGCCCACAGATCAGTTCCACTGGGTGTCGATGTGTAGGGCAATAAGGAGAGCCAGGCGTGAATTTAAAGTTCAACCTTTTTTTTTTCTACTGCATTTAAAGTGTAAGCAAGGTTACAGTGCACTACCCCAAACTCTTCGCAGGGTAAAGATGAGCCTACTTCGCACTAAGTTTTTGGCTTTTTTTTTTTTTTTTCGTTATGTGAAGGGTTGTATGAAACAGAACAACAGCAGAACAGCTCCTTAGCGTGTGAAGGATTGATGGCAGACAGTGTAGTGGTGTCCACTTTATTTACTGACTGACTGACTGACAGACAGTTTATTACATGTATATATATTTATTTAATAAGAATTGGATATTTTTTTAAATGTCTTTGATTCATATATTCATTTTCCTGCTCAAGGCATTATAAAATCATGGAGATGATTGAATAATAATAAAAGTCCTAAATTTTGCATGATAATTTATGCAGCCCAGCAAATTAGCAAATGCCCTCCAGTGCTACCTATGCTGGATTGTTTCTGAAATAATGTGTTTGAAACAGTAGAGTATAAATGTACGTCCAAATGTGTGTCTTTGCAGCCAGACATTGCTTGATTAAACGTCCTATGCAATTGCAGTAATCTGCGTTATATTATCGATACTTATATCATTCATTCACCACGTTGCCACAAAGTGTTTTCCTGGTTACCTTGTCTGAACCTATTTTTGTTTTTCTAGCACATTTATATTATCAGACCTCTCCATCAGTCTGTGTCCACAGTCCTGCTGATGTCAGCTCTGTGTGTGTGTGTGTGTATGTGTGTGTGTGTGTGTGTAGACTGGGTACTCACTGTCATTCTCCTGCAGGGCCTCTGAGGCAGCCAGCAGTCTGTGTCTCTGCTCAGGGTCAGTCACATTGAGCTCAATGAGGTGCTGTTCCTTCAGTTCCTTTAGGTCGTCCACTGTCTCATAGCCGTTCAGCATCAGAGAGGAGGCCAGGTCCTGCACAACCAAAAATCACCTCCTTTTCACTCTACTAATTCACACTCCTTATTTCTACAGCACCAAAAATCACCTCGCTTTGATTCAGTTTTTAACATGTCCCTACCACTTCACACCACTGTGTGAAAAGATGAGGAAGTATTCGTGGACTACGCTTGGACAAAACTCTCAGAATAAGCTGGGCACAAAAACGTGAGCGGTGATGCTGACTTATTTCTCGTGATTCATCCTCACGTGAGCTGTGGTGTCAAATCACAGAGCCACTTTTCATTTATGACACGTGAGCAGAAACTGTTCTAGCGAACAAAGACATCCAGATGCAGCTGCCCCAACAGCATCGTAGTTTTATCGTTTTTAAAGTTTTATAATCCCCTCTCCCCCATGTAATCTAGATTATATTTAAAGGAAACAATCAAACGGTGAAGCACCTCGAGATTGAGTCTCTCCAGGAGCTCCTGCAGCGTTTTCGGCCGAGGTCTTTTGCTCCTTCGGTGGGTCCGCAGCTGCTGAGGTGGGACCACTTCCTCCGGCAGCACATCCACGTAGATGAATTTAAAGTTGCCCACTCTGTTGTTCAGCATGCCTGTCCAGATACCCATCGGTGGCTTGCTGATAATGTCAATCACATCACCCACCTGAAGAATTTCAAGGAGAGACATGAAAGGCTTGCTGTGATGTCATACAAGTTAGGCAACAGGACCTTGGAATTACGGGAAATATTTTATTGCATCTCAGCATTCAGGCTTAGCCTTTAACTGAATGCTGATGGAATGGTTACCTTGAGTTTGAGGGACTCCGTGTCGTACGGACTTGGGACAAAGTCCGTGTGGACTTTGGCTTTTCCGCAGAACTGGCCTGTGTAGGGCAGATCCTCATCCAGCCTCAGACTGTCTCTGTTACTGGAACCATCAGATCCACTGGTTACGCCACCTAAACAACAGGCACAGCATTCATCAGCGTTAAATCTCCGTTTCTAAAACTAAATCATCTTTTAATTTAACCATTAAATCTCCAAATCTCCATTTCTAAAACCAAATCATCTTTTGATTTAGCCAGTCAGAGGAACAGTCAGTAACTGCCTGGTGAGCGGTCTTTTTTTTTTTTTTTTAATTTATTTTTTCAGTTATATGTTAACCAGCGGTGTGATTCATGTTATCTTGCTCCTGTCATGTTATCTGATCTTACTGATTTATTTACTTTGTCAATCATTTGTTTTGTTTGTGCTGGTTTTGTTCGTGATGGGATCTTAAGGCCAGGAAATGGTCATTGAATGTGACAAAGTGGTTTTCACACTGTAGCTATAGACTGCTGAAATCCTCAGTGACCTGAGAACTGCAGCCCGCAGAACTTACTGGATGAGCTCTGTCCGCTGTTTAAACTGTAGAGGCTTTCCAGTGAGTTGCTGGACCTCCTGCAGGCTTTGACTAAACCACTGCCGGTGTCCGTCTCTCTCTCATGCTCCAGGTCCTTGTCCACGTCTTCGCCCTGGGCAAACGCAACACGTCAACGCTCGGTATTAAAATGACTTACAATACAGAGCGGAAAAACGCAGCGGTTAAGACCAGAACGGTCACGAGCCATGCCAAAGCTGTTACGTGTTTAATTTCTAATGTGCCAAAGCGGCTCTGTCCCAGGTTAAGAGAGGGCACAGTCCTCCTCTGGCAAGCAAAGTCTTTAATCCCTCAGAGCGGCCTTGCCATTTATAACTCAGACATGGGAGGTGTGTGTAAGCCAACTATATGTACTCCCCAGCTGCTGTTTATAGTAAATAGGCAGTGACTTTCCTTTTCCTGTGTCTAAGAGAGACACAGTGGCCTTGCCATGAATATCCAGCTAATTATGGTGAGTGTTTGTGGTGTTACCTGTTTTTACAGAATGCAGCTGAAATGTAGATTCTCTCTAGAACGAGTGAAAACGTTTTATTCATTCATCCCTTAAACAAATTTCTAATTGCTTCTGAAGTATTTGCTTTGTAGCGACGTGTTACCTAATTGCCATAACTGTTTTTGTTTTTTATTTTTTGCCTTTACCCCCCCGAGTAAAAGGTTAACCAGAAGCTGTATGTTTTGTTGAAATCATCAGTTTCGGTGGAAAAAAAAAAGCTGAGACAGTCAGACCTCAAGCGTAACCACAGGTATGTTGACGGAATGTTAAGTGTGTTGCTTTGATCTCTGAAACATGTACCATCTCCTCAGACAGAGCCTTGGCGTATTTTCTCCCCATCCTCTTACGCATGGTCATTGAGATCGCCTTCACCCTCTTCCCTAGTCCACCGGCCTTATTCTGGTCCCCTTCATTCACCTCTCCGTCTGCTGACTGGACACACACACACACACACACACACACACAGAGATACTTGAAAATTCTAATTGTCTTTAGATCCACCAAACTTTAAGATCTCTTGAGGTTTAATTGTAAAATGTGTTACCTACTTTCTGAAAAATAATAGCACGCTCACATCTGTGACTTCTTGACAAACAGTTTGGCTGACACAAATTTTCAAGTGCGGATTGAGACAGAAATGCTGAAATCATACCGAATTCGCTCCATTCTCCTCTGGCTTGTCTCGGGCAGCGTGATGTCTGGAAATGTCAAATCTGCCAAAGCTGGCGGAGCGCTGGTGGAAGAAGAAGCCGGGTTACAACAGACGAGCTTTTTAGGGAAGAGCCAGTGTACACTACTTTCCCCCCCCCACACAAAAAAGCCTGAAGCAGACCCGGTTTCATTTTGTGATAAAACAGAGGATTTTCTAAGGTTGAACTTTTCACCTTCTGCATCAGTCCTTTTACCTGTCTAGGTACAACACAATCACTTTATCCTAATGTGTAAACAAAACCAGGCAGCTGTGATCAATATGCTTGACCAAATGATTTCATTTGACATTTTTCACACGTCTTTCTCATTTCACCAAAATTAGGCAAGGTTTCCATTTACTAAAAATAGCTGTCATAGGAAAATAAACAAACAAACAAACAAAAAATCCATCAACCTGGCTTACCTTTGGTTTATTTTTTGGTTTTTCTGAGACATTTGAGGGTTTCCTTTGAAGCATTTTTTTTTTTCAACTAAACGTTTTTTGTTGTTGTTGTTGTTGTTTGTTTTTTTTTTTAAATACGTCTAGAGAAAAACCTTCCTGTGCATGACCGAACACATCAGTGTCGCTATGAAGCAGCTAAGCGATGGAGCTGACTAGAGCACTTCCTCATACGGTGTACAGGATGTACGCTTTCTGACGTTCCACTTATCTTTGATCTGAGAGCTCAGTGTAGGTCATCGGTGGAAAAACAATCCACAACGATAATGTTCGTTTTCGGGAATAAACAGATTATGACTGTTTGTGATTTGCATCATTACAAAATTTTTGTGAATCAAAACCAAATCCAGAACTCCAGGTTTGTTGGTAGTTATGAAAATGATCTATTGCCTGATTGGTCAAAATTTTTTTGGGTTTTTCATTTACAAGAGATTGTTTAGCAGGCTTTTGTTTTTAAGGATAATTTTAAAATTTTCAAAATCAAAATTGGGAGACAGTGTTTTCGTATCACCTCAGAAATGTAAAAAAAAAAAAAAAAACCACTAGCCTTCAGTTGAGCTTCTCCTGAGTTGTCACGACAGGACTGTTTTACAATCTGCTGAATGACACGCACAGGAAGAGGTGGACATGTTGAACATGGTGTGTTTCATGTTCAAGCATTTGAAGCTTTTAGTGCTATACCAGTAGATAACCATCAGCTATGTAATCTGTGATGCTTTTCTTGTGCAATCTGAAAATTGCACACCGTATATATAATGCAACTGGTCATTTTTAACATTCAGCAACAGTTACAGCCTAGTCAGTAACATGACCTCCCTTGATAAGAATAACTAGAGAACATCCCACAAAAAAAACCTTATTCTTATAGTCTTATTCTCCCCTAACCACTGTTTAACCATAAATGCCTTTGTTCCTAGACAAGGAGAATACCTAAGCATCCAAATGTTGGCCAGGTGGCATTTTGAAAGGGAAGTCTACAAACTGATCTGGTAGTTTCTGAAATGAGAAATGTTCTTACCTCGGACTCGGACAGATCCAGGTGCGTGACGGAGCAGACTGACTGCTGAGTCTGCTCCTGCCTGAGCTCCAGCTCGTAGATCAGCCTCTCATACTTGTCCCAGTCTGTACCCCGCGGCAGAGTGAAGTTAAAGTTGTACAGGCGTTGTTCAATGGATGGCCTCTGACAGGTGTGATATGTGGCATCCCAGGCCAGGGAGCAGTCAATGGACCCCCAACGCTGCTGGTACGGCCCCGGGCTCCAGGGAGTGTCCGTGTCCTCTAATATGATCTCTCGCTCTGTGGCTGTCTGCTGGACCTGGGGCTGCTGCTGGTGTTGGTTCTCTCTCAAAGACTTTTTCTCTGGCTTTTTAGCCAGTCCTATGCAGGTAATGACTGGACTGTCCTCCTTAGATGGTGGATCTGTAACGTGAGCTGTGAAAAGTAGCAGAAGGTTGCGTTGCTGTAACATGGACGTACAACATTTCAGATTGTTGAAAGTGGCATAACAGACTTATTAAGGTTGTAACAGATAACACAAGGACCCCTCAAAAGCAAAACCCAAGACATGGGAACCATTTTAGCAGTTTTCATAACGTAACAAAACTTTAACCCGTTATCCATAACAGCATATAAATCTGGCATTTATATGATATCGAATGAACACCCTAGCGCTCTCTTTTATGCAGGTCTGGGTCAAATAAGCATGTGAATTGCGTAACTAGGCCCTGACCCAGTTGGCTTACAAGGCCCCTGTACCTCGTGTGAAACTAAATGTACTTCAGTTCTCACAACACATACATCAATGTCCTACAAAGACTTTATCAAAACTGTCATTTATACTTGTAGAGCGTTGGAACAGGGTTCACTTCGTCAAACAGTTTTATTTTTTTTGGGGGGGGGGGGGCCCAGGTCTGTTTACGTGCCCGTGTCATGACGCCAGTTTCCTTGGCCTTCACACTAAGCACTAACCCAGTTCTGTACTGGAGATGAGATCATGTGGTTACATTAAGATGAATTTGTGGCTTGAGAGCCTTTCGACATCTACTTCCCTTCTGCTGAAATCTTGTAACTGCTCCTTACTTGAGAAATTACAAATGAACACAACAAATGATATTATGCATTACAGGAAATGTGATCATTCAGTGAACAATTTAAACTTTCAGGTCTAGATTCATGCGGTGATCAAAACTGTGAAACTTGATGTTGAGTGCATAAAGCTATACAGTTATGCTACATGATAAGGTTATTTGTTTGTTTGTGTGTGTGTGTGAGGGGGGGGGGGGGCGGGGTTGGTTATTTTCTGGGAAAGGAGAGTATCTCCTGAGTGGCTCACCACTTTTATCTGTGTTGGTGGTGGTCTTTCCCTCCTCTGTGACATTTTGACCAGTCTTCTTCACTCTCACAAGTTTCTGGATCCTTCTGAGCGTTCCCTGAGATTCACCTGACTCCTCTTCCAATCCCAGCATCTGACAGGGCGATAATCACGTCATTATCACCCATTGCCTCAGAAGGAGATTAAGACGCAGCTAGCTTTGATATACATGCGAGCCTGACCTGTCTCCAACGTTAAGGTCATAATCTCTGTTAACCTGAGGACCTCTGACACCCTGCCCTGGCCTGGCCTACCAAGGAATGATGGTCTGTAACTGGTAATTTGTCTGCTGACATAGCAGTAAACCTTATTACAGTGTCTTTGAAAATGGTGATGGACTAAGCCATTTTGTCCAGTGTCATAACACTTAACACTGTGTTTGTGGCACAGACAGTGCTGCAGTTCTGGCTGCACGTTGGACCCCTAGGACCTCCAGGGGCACATTGCGGCTGTTCAGGGTGTGTTCACACATAGTGTCTCTTTTTGATGAAAAACGCTGGCCAGAGCCTTTTTTTCAGTTACAAAAAGCAGTTGACAGTGTCTTTTGTTGCCATAACAACAACAGCTAACATGCTAGTTTTGCTAACAACAAGCAGTAAACACGAGCACTCACCAGAAACTCCTAGGATCCATCCAATTCGACTCCAAACAGCCTCTTTATGATGAATACTATGATACAGTTTAACTCTCATGTTGTACAGTTCACTGTGCTCAGAAACTAGCACAATTAACTTCTCTGCTGCTACCTTCTCCAATTTTGGTGGTTGTTATTGGAGACGACAGGTCTCACACTTGTCAATGGTCAGGGGTCAAAAAAGTGTTTGACGTGGGGTGTTTTTTTCTGAGAAGTTGAACTGTTTTCAACTGAAAAAAATACCATTACCGCCCTGAGCTGCAGAAAAAAGAAACACTCTGGACGCTTTTGAAAACACGTCTACTCCCCAGGACAATTATGTAAAACAGACGCTGACATCTTCAAAAAAAAAAAAAAAAAGACATTACATGTGAACACAGCCTTACACAAGTTTGTCGACAACACTTCAACAGTTCACTGATCTTTTTTTTTTCTTTTTTTAAGCCCAAAGTTTTTATCAAACTAGTTTAAAAGTTTAACTCAGATAATTAAAGCGGGTTTGAACGGAACTCTAGAGGTCGAGTAGATCTTACATACACATTCATGTGTTGAATCAGAGGAAACTAGAGGGCAGATTATCAGAGTGCGTCATAATAGCGTTGTCTGTGTATCCTGTGGACAGGGATATGAGAGGCACCCATGTGCCTCTCCACTCTCCTGCATTGCCGGTTTCCGTCTGACCCCACCCACCCCAAAAGGATTAAATAGCACAAACTCAGCCATCTGTCCTGCCTGGCACATAATGATCATTTATATTAAGTAATTGTTTTGTGTCACAAGAGAGCCTCTGCTGATTGCCTCTGCTGTGATGTTTAACATGCAGGACCTGAGTCGCAGGGAGATGTGTATTTGCCTTCCAACCTTGCGTGAAACCTAATACACTCTCTAAGCCACACCCACAAGCTGATACACTCTCCCAACCACTCCCACAATCTAACACATTCTCACCCACAATCTCACACATTCTCTAAGCGATGCATCTATTGCTTCCCATATACTCAAAACTATGCCCAAACCCATGTTCATTCTCCAAACATGCCTATGACCACACAAAACCCCCCAAAAATAACCTTGCATCCCCTCCAAACCATGGCCAGGTTCCTATCTAAACTACAACCGTTACCACACAGTCTCTCTAAACCATGTCTAGAACCACACAAGTTCACCATAAGGTGGACCAGTCCTTAACAATATTCAGTTACAGACCTAGTGCTGTTTTTTTTTTGGGAGGGGGGGGGGGGGGGGGGGTTGTTTTGTTTTATTTTGCTTTTTGCAAGCAATATTACCTTTACCTGCGATGTTTTTAACATCCAATTCAGTTTTAGCAAACATGTGACTGCACTATGATCAAACACATTAAATAACCACTGGACGGACAGGATGACACAGCTTACCGAAACTTGCTGCAGGCTTTCAAAGTGCTCCCGGTTTGGGTTCCAAGCTTCAAAATTCACACCCTTCAAAAACAAAAATCAAACAAGAAGTCAGAGCCTCCATTACAAAATGTCAGACAAAAGGTCACTGAACACATTCATAAAACTGTTTGACTGCTTTTAGAAGAGTCTCTTTCTGATTCCGTGCCAAGGTGACTTGCGTCTCATATCAAGGAGTTTTTCACACATTAAAACTGTGCTCAGATGACTGTTTTTCATTTACGGAATGGAGTTTTTAATCATCTACAGATTGCATCACGCAAGGACTTAGTCAGAAGAGCTGTGATCTCATTTATTTAATGTCTGACACAGTTTTACCGCTCTGACTTAAAAAAGAAAATGCCTGAAATCTGTTTGCATCATGGAAAAGGGACTTTGCGCATCAGATTAACGGAGAAATGACGGCTCTGTGTGGAGAACATCCTTTTGTAAATCTTCCACATTGCCTCTGTAATGAAACAGTTTGATGCTAATGACCCCCCCCCCCCCCCACCCCCATAATGTTTTGCACTAAAAACCTAGAAAGCCCAGGCTGTGGAAAAAAAATGTATATTGAGGTATATGATATCATGCAATCATATACAGTAATATAGCACGTAGTGTAGTGTCTAATATGAAATGCATTGCAGAGTGAGTGGGTGTGGTCTGAATGGACAAGTGTTGTGGGCATGTTTGTAAAAGGATAATTGGCAGACGTCAGTACCTGGGCAGGCTGATCTGTCTCCCGTTTCTTTGTGCTCTGTCTCTTCGTTCTGCCCTCCGCGTGTCTGCTGTGAGACGGTCGGGCGTGTTTGCTTGTCTCTGCTGATCATGACAAAAAAAAAAAAAAAAGTTATGCTGTTACAGTGTTCGACTGGTTAGAATAAAGTGAAATATTGTTTGAGTGTTGGTTGTTGGTAATGATTTTCTGGATTTTTATGATTGTTGTGGAACACTGAACACTCTCAAATTTGGTGTAACGCTGGTGAATTTGTTATGTGTAGAGCAGACCGTCATGAACTGTAAATAGGTTACAATCACGGTATTTTGTTTGTTTGTTTATTTATTTATTTGTGTGGGGGGTAAATGCTTCGTTTGGCAGTAAAAACTGACTGACACAGAACTGACTGATGTAAGCTGCCAAATCTCCTCTCTTATTGCACATCTGTCTCTGTCTGTCTGGCCCAGCACAAATCTGCCCTTCCCTCGATCTGTCACTACACAGGGTGTCTTGGTTCCGTTCCTGTCCTGACCCACATCCTAACCCACACACACACACACACACAAACTTATTCGTGCAATACACACGCGCACACACACACGCGCACACACACACTTACTTATTTGTGCAATGCACATGCAGACGTACACACACACACACACAAACATGCACTCAGCACACAAGCAACATACATGCACACACACACACGCACGCACACACACACACAAGCATAAGCAAATTTGATGCCCTCTGAGGTCACTTACCTTTGTTTTGATGGTTCCTGATGTGGACCAAGTCCTGTTTTTTTTGGGAAGTCTGCCAGGAGACAGTCTTACTGTTCTCATTATCTGTGGCAGGAGAACACACACCATTATGATGTTGTTGTTTTTAAATTAGTAGAAGGGATAAGAGGGTATTTAAAAAGAGAGAACTCTCGTGGAGTGTTTGCCATGGGAACGCTGCCGAGTAGATTACTGAGCAACGGTAGCAATCCAGAAACATCTGCAGGACGCCAGACAGTGTTTTTCACTACCGCGTTCTCTGCATTTTTAGACAGACCAGATGCCTGATACATGTGTCTGTGCCGTGGTTTTGATTACTTAATGGGACATGCATGGGATGTTTCATAAGCTCCATTACAAATCTCTGATCAAGTTTCACAGTGAGCTACAAGCACTAGATGCTAACACATATATGATTACATGTTATTCTTAAACGTGTGTTATACTATATCATATGTAATACGTGTGTATTATTGAATCTTTATATAGTACTCATTACTGGTCTGGTCTGCATGGTTATAACAAACACACCTAAAGTCTCCTCAGATGCCGCTGGTACGTGTGATCTGTGGAAAAAAAAAGCAAGAAAGAGGCAAGTGTTTAGTTGAATGTTGTCCCATCATAGTTTTTCAAATCGTTCTAAAAACACAAAGTCTTATTATTGAGTTATTGTAGATTTTGTATCTGAATCCTGACACACTCCATGTGGCAAACTGTACAAACACCAAATTGTTGTAGTCTGAAATGTCTGTGAAACATTTGTCATGAAATGTCAAAATCTCTACTAGATTTATGAAATGTTCATACAAAATACAAAATATTTCTGCATTTCCTTGCCGAGCTTTCTCCTCTGACGTGAGCAATCTTAAATCCTCGTGAGATTTCACTGATTACGTTGTGGAGCGTGTCAGTCAAGGGGATGAAACTGTCTCTACTACAAAACACCACTGATGAGAATGAGAGAGCAGCTTTGTAAAACAAGAACTTGCAGAAAAATGGTCCGGCCAATCTAACACAATGTAAACCCAACTCCACTGAATGACTGCATTTTTTAATGAAGATCTTGATGGTGTGGCTATCTTATTTAGAGGATAGACTTGTCCCAAAAAGTTAAGGAGCACCAGACTGTGCACTTTACCGTGGGAAAGGTGTTTAGGCTCCTAGTTTGTTACAGGGGTAAGTGTTGACCTTGCTGTGAGTTGATGGGTCAAAGCCATGATTTAATCCCAAACCTTGTCCCAATTAATATAATCCTAATCTCAAAATCCTGCTCTCTCTCTCTCTCTCTCTTTCTTTCTTTCTCTTTCTTTCTCTCGCTCTCTCTCTCTCTCTCATGGCTAACAAAATACTGATCTAACATCACAGCCAGACACAAACACAGCCTTAGACAATTCCACCTACAGAAGCTGAGCAGGATGACACATCTTTGGAGATCTTCAGAAGACAGAGAACAGGACATTGTTATTCCCCTCAGCGGCAGATGTTTTGCAGTTTCAGTTACACACATGTAAAGAAGTCAATACCATTTCTCTTGGGTGACATGCTAAACATAGTTCTGCCCTTGATCTGTGGTTCTGCCCTTGACACCCCCCCCCCCCCCCCCCCAACATTTCCTCAGTGACTAGCAGCTAACTAAGGTTGAGTCATCAGTAAAATTTCACAGGTCACTGAATACAAATGAATGGGTATGAGCTTTATGAGACAAAAATGAACAGTGAACAAGCAACTGTACCTACAGCACGGTTCAGCGTGTGAGGCCCAGGAACTGCGAGAAAGCGGCATTACTTACAAACATGCTAAGAGCCTCTGGTTAAGACTTTTATCTCTAAGAGGTGAGCTGAGCTTCGAATCCTTTTTGCCTTTTGACGTGATCTAAGCCCAGGCCCAGACCTCTCACTCGCACTGTACGGCACTAACCCTGCGGCCAGCGGGGACAGACTGCCTAAACACTCACCTCCTCTTCATCTTCTTCAAACTGGATGTGTGAAAGTTCTGGTGTTGCTCTTGCTGAGACAGAAAAGATAAACGTTAACCAAAACATACTATTTCAGAAATGACCTTTAAGCAGATTTAATGACTTAGTAATATCAGCCATGCTTCTGTCTGAGTGCACGCAGTAGCATCAGAATGATTACATGGCCCAGACGGGGCGAATTTGCTAAATATTTTAATAGCTGAAGTAATTCTTCTCAAATACGATGATGATGATAATTATGATGCCGTGACATAATGGTGAGTAATTTTCCTAATGACTGTGCTCAGGTAAGGCCAAAACACGGAGCGATTAGTCCGTCATAATGCAGATTGTGGATATTTTTGCTCATTAGTGCTGTGTTGTCCAGGGTCTCGTAGCTCTTTCTGTCTGCAAAGGATCAAAAACCAGCTCATCCTCTGTTTGGCTTGCACACGTGTGCTGCACATCCAACAGTGATATGATAATTCAACTAAAGGTTGCAACAAGCAGGAAGAATCAAAAACCCCACATTCTGATGTAAGAGCCCCTTTAAGGGTTTCCACTCCATCAAAGTGTTTTGAGTTTTTTTTGTTTGTTTGTTTGTTTTTGTTTTTTAGTTTAGCAGTGAGGTGCCTCAATATTTTTGAGTTATCAGAGCCTGTTCTGTTTACAGTGTAATGTTCTGAGTTAAGTGAATTCAGCTCATTCTCGTTTATCGTCATCATCATCATCTTCATCATCATCATCATTATGAGACTGTGTTCCTGGTACTCACCATGGCGATGCATGGCTCTGAACCTCCCCACTTGTTGCTGTCTGTCATGACCATTGGGCGGCCTGGCCCACGCGGCCCTCCTGGTTCTGTACTGCATTCTTTGGTCTCATGACTGGTTTGAGCAGGCTCATAGAGACTGTCTGAGGAACCCTCCTGAGCAGGACAGAGCAAACCCCAACAACAAAAAGCGTAAAGAGAATGTAACCGGACGGTCATACACAGTAACATAGAACACAGTTCACGGTCAAGTCCCTGGACGGTCAGCGTATTTGATCGGCTTAAGAATGAAGGCACTTCTTCCCCAGTTAAAACCGAGTCTCTAATTCGGAAATGAAGGCAGAAATCAACAGGACTTTGGCCCTCCAGGACGGGGCATGAGGAAACCCGACAGAGAGAGAACAGCCGTGCATATTTACAGTCAGCTGCGCAAAAACAAAACCAAACGCAGCCAGGAGAGAAAAATAACACAGATGGCTCAGTTCAGACCGAGAGAGCGGACTCCTCCAGTCACGGACACTGATGCCGACAGAACACTGGCTCGCTCTGCTGTCCCTCCACGAAGCCTTGGCATGAAAGGGAAAGTCGGAAATTCAGTGGCATTAAGACTAGAGGTCAGTGAACCACTAACCTGCTGTGGAGGAGGGGTTAAGTTGTGCCAGTCGACCTCGGGAGGCCACACATCTGCCT
The DNA here is from genome assembly GCF_902362185.1 of Chanos chanos. Lineage (NCBI taxonomy): Eukaryota > Metazoa > Chordata > Actinopteri > Gonorynchiformes > Chanidae > Chanos > Chanos chanos. The sequence continues at coordinate 16,269,279 of NC_044509.1, forward strand.
ACATTCTGAAGAATTCATTAAAGAGGGATTCATCTCCATTTCAAGAGCAGGGGCCGCGGGCGGCTTTTCCAGAGATATAAGCTCTGATCTAATGATTCAGGCTTATGGTTGTGAGCCATACTGTCCATAGGAAATCCACATTAAGACATATAGATTTGGACTGACAGATGCAAGATGAACGCTCTGCTCTCTGACCCACCCCATGTGGTAAAGAGGGTGAGCTTTAATGAGACACAGATCATCGGTCAAGAAACGCATCCAGTCCACAACACCCACTGGCCAAAGCATAGCAAAACGAAAATACATACACACATGCATACATAAATAAATACTCCATTTGCACATCTGACTTAATGAGTTAGAGGATTAAAAATGAGTTGAATCAGTCCTATCAGTGCTGGACAAGAAGGTCAATGTACAGGACAGGGTAAGATGGGAGAAACCACTGCACAAACACGTGCATCTCTGTGGAAGTCTTTAAGTTTAGTGAGGGATTCTGACAGCCCAGAGCTGCATGTCTCACTGTCCTCTTTTTTTTTTCTCAGGTCTTTACAGGCGTCATTTTTGCTGCTGTATTGTCATTTATGAATGAGCTCTGCAGAACTGGGTGGTTTTGGGTTGCTGTTTTTTTTTTGTTTGTTTGTTTTTGTTTTCTTTTTTTTGTCCCTAACCCAGGAACAGAACACGTTCCTACAGAATAACCTGGTGCACTGTGACCCAATGTAAGAGGCTCTCACACACAGTTCCTTGTTAAGCTCAAAGAACACACGCAACCTTTTCATCTTCTGACACAGCTGCCATCAAATGCTATCTCACACCTCACATCACGGCCATCATCGCCCTCTCTCAGGGTACGCCAGACCGCCTGAGTGACTCTTCTTAAAAACGAAAGAAAAACTGTCTTAAAGACTTAAAGAGGAGGTAGTGTTTTGGCTAACATTTAATAAATTAATTAATAAAACACACAAAAAATGATAAACTGCTGTAGAATGGTAGACCAGCATCTCTGAGCTGAACTTTAAAACTGTCAGAAAATGTCCAGAGCATATCTCACTAAACTTAAATCTTTTAGTAGCCACTCTAACATACCTGAAAGTTATGTAAAAAAAAAAAACAATCAAAGAAAAGCCTTTGTGTTGATGATATCTCACATCACATTCATATTACACATGTCACTTCAGACACAAACAACATTGACTGGCCATATGTATTATATATTTTAGCATTGGGCCCTCGCACTCTCTTTTTGACAGCCTTAGATATGAAACAGCCAATCACAGTTTAAAGAGGATAAGGTCTCCCTTACCAGCGTAAAGCAGAAGAGATTCATGTTTCCACAGGGCGACACACTCCTTCTCCTGCCTCCTCCAGCCGTAACTGCCCAGCAGAATGGGTTGCGTTGTGGAAAAGCGTGTGTGTGTGTGTGTGTGTGTGTGTATGGAGGGTGTGTGTGAGAGCGTGTAGCAAACAGCACTGAGTCCTGACGGATGCCTATCTGGGGCTCTACAGATTAATACAAGTTCAAAATCCCTCCCATAATCCCGCGGCTGGGGTGAGCTGTTACTCTCCAAGACGGCAGCGCTACCTAATCTCTCAGTCAGTCAAGCACACAACACAAACACACACAGGCCGCAGCATGCTGGCTGGCGTGGAAAACGGCTGGCATGTTCTGTCAGTTTGTGTCCTGGTGTGAAATAAGAGAAAATGTGGGCAGAGCAGATTTTCGCTCTATCGTGAGTGTAGTTTGTCATGTAAACTGAAGAAGGCTCAGGAGAGCATGGACAGGGGCAGCACTGTTTGTCACATGATGAAGTTTCACTGTTTACAGAGAGTGTGGCCACAATCAACTGTCTAATGGAGATTTTTAATATCAAGAAAACTTCATTTGCATTAATAACCTGTCATTAAAAAATATGTGTATATATATATATATATATATATATGTATGTATATATATGTATGTATGTATATATATATATATATATATATATATATATATATATATATATATATATATGTACACACACACATATATATACACTGTATATTTGTATATGTAGTAGTAGTAGTAGAAAATCACACTACAAACCCCCCCCCCTCCTCTTTCTTTCCCTCTCTCTCTCTCTCTCTCTCTGTCTCTGTGGCTGTGTGAGTGTTTGTGTACATGTGTGTTTTATAGTCACTTTGTGTTGTATAAATGTTTAGACCAAGGAGGATTATAGAGACAGCTCAGTGCTTCGTGGTGTTCTGTTTCCTGTTTGAGCAAAGGTTTTGTGTTACCAAACCGCAAACTGCATAAACTAGTCAAACTTTACCGTGAGGGACCTTCCCACAGCGCATAGCACAGATACCGAGCCTCAGATCTCCCGCTAGAGCGAAAAGTCGTTAGATTTCTGTTTTTTTTTTTGTTTTTTTTTTCTGACAACAACTCTCTAGCAAGAAGGAGGGTTTATTTATTGATTCACTCACATTGTTTTTACACATTGAATAACCACTGTCGTTTTTTAGATTCGTCTTTTTGACGTCGCACAGTCAGTCAGTTTCAGTATGAATGGTGGTGATTTAAATGAATTAATTTACAGTGACCTTCACATGCCTTTGAACAGTGACACTTTTTTTTTATTGCTTTGACTCTGTGCATTCCCTCTCGGTAATGGAGCGTCCCAAACAGCTTAGTTTGTCGTTTCTTCATATTTTTCTTCACACATGATGGACCATTTCACTTGCGCTGATGCCTCTTTCATCGTTATGTTGGCCAAACTCGAGGACGGTGTCCAAAGGCAAAAACAAAGCCTAGGGGCATGACTAGACTGATCACACACACACACACACAGACGTGCCTTATAAGACACGGCTGTGGAGTTAATTCAGAAAGTGCTTGTCAGATCCTAAAATAAGTGGCGCCATGTTCAGAATGTGTTGTCATCTCTGAGTGGATCATTTCATAGGGATGAAAAAAAAGCCTTAAATTAAAGCCAAGGGTCTGTGCTTTCTCCACCTCAGTCTCGACATAACATTTCACATCCACTGTGAGGACAGAGCCAAAACAACAAAAAAATCAACTGCCGTCCAAAGGCTCGTGCATCTGTCTATGTATCTTTTGAACTGACAAAGACGACTGTTTTGATATTTTTCTGACTCTGAACTATGGCATTGTTAAATAAGCATGAGCATGGGCTTGTGTGTATGTGGGTGGGTGCGTGTATCGCTTGACAGAGGTTATGAGTTGAGTACATGTTATTTTGTAAATCTGTGTGTGTGTGTGTGTGTCTGCTTTGTTGTGTGTGCGTGTGCGTCATTTGATAGAGGTAAAGAGTTGAGTACAGGTACTTTTGCGAGTGCATGTTTGTGTGTGTATGTCTGTGTGCGTGCATGCATGTTTGTGTTTGGGTATGTCTTAATGGAAGAATTTTTGTCCAATTGCAAAAACGGCAAGAATTCAAATATTGTTCTTGCTCGTACACATGTATATTTGAAGATACAATTTAAATCCTAATATTGTGTAATCCTGCATTTAGACTACATGTAATGATTCGTTTTGTGTCCCAAAGGTTTAATGTTTCTATAGATGTATCCAATCTGGACAGATCGTCCATTAACAGAAAGCAGACAGATTTGTTGTTCGCTGTATTCATTTTCTGTTTGGGCGGATTTTTGAGAGGGATTTTCAGACCTGTCAGCCCATTTTCAGATTACTGCACCAATACTCTGATGCACTGCTCTGTTCCCTGTGTTGTTCCCTGAAAGATACAATCAAGTGTAGGGTTTTATCTGCCATTCAATTTTCTTTCTCTTCATCTCTTAAAGAAATGCAGACATATATAGTCCACTCTTAGAGTCGGCCACGCCCACTCCAGGCAGATAAAAAGTCATCATTATAACTGTGAGACACACACACACACACAAACACACACACACACAGTGAATCTCCCCCTAGCCCTTGGTTCCTGTGTAACAGTTGTCTGTTCTCAGTAAATGAGTTGTGTGCATGATGGGGCTTATCTCACGTCTCAGTGACGTGAGCGCTCACCAACTCACCATCTCCCCCTCGATACAGTCACCTGCACACGGCCGTGACTAGACACCCATGGTCCTCATGACAACCTGCTATAGCAAAGGCAAAAAAAACCCCACACAGTAAAAGAGAGGGTTATAAAAGACTTAAAACATTACACATCACAGCTATATATATATATATACATACATATATAGACTGTGTGTGAGAGTGTGTGTTTGAGAGAGAGAGAGAGAGAGAGAATATGTGCATGAGTATATAAGAGAGAGTGAGAGAGAGAGTGTGTGTGTGTGTGTGTATTTCTTTTTGTGGGCTTACTAACTTACTTTTGTTGCTTTTTAAGACCACAGACCATCAAGGCATTCCATCTCTAGTTACTGATTACAATAAACATGATACAGCTCACTCAGATGTGAAATCAAACAACACTCCCACAACTTAGTGATTTAGTCCAAGTTTTAATTCACTGTTGAATTGCATGTGTGAAGTTTCATTAGAACAAGCACTTGCTCAAGTACTTGCATAAGTACTTGTTCCTACTACGTTTTAATGGGTTCAGTCAATGGATGGGAGTGTTGAAGGTTTGCAGCTGTTGTTGTTTTCGTCCCTTGTCATGCTTAATAATCCTTCTGCCACTGACGTGTCCTTCGGGGTGGGCGGAGTCTGGATTAGTTAATACCGTTAGCGATGGAGGCACCTTTGTTGCAACTGGTCCGCAGAGACGCTGCGACACGCGACTTTGTCCCGTCTCCCGCAGGGCGGCCGTTCACGCGGCCGCACGCTTCTGATTCATAAAAAAGGCTCCAGCTCGTGTGAGGATTACAGACCCACGTCAGCCGACTGTCTGTCACTCTACTACACACCCTCCTGTCAGCTCCTATTTTGCCCAAAATGCTTTTCTCTAAAAGATTAGTTCAGCCAGCCAAGCACAATGGCCTTGCTGCTATGCATCCAAAAAAGCACCATGTGGAGAAAAAGGGGCCGTTATTGATTTGAAACACTGTACAACCACTGAAGGGCATGTTTTCTGGCCTTTCTCTTATCAATAAAAATGTCATTGATGTCAGATGCATGTAAAACATGTTTTATACTGAAGTCAGGAGAGACTGGACAGAACCAGCTGAACCCAGAGATGGAGAGCAGGAAGAAATCAGACAGACCAGAGACTCAACAGAACAGAGTTTATTACAGTTACACACAAGGGATCAAACTAATGAGGACAAGACCAAGTCAGTTCTCACCTGCAGCTCCAACAAGGAGATAGACAAGAAGACTCTGATTTTATAAGACAGACATTCAGATCAGGGTTCATCAAGCTTACACAGGGCAGCTAAAGCTCTGAACAGTGGTACAAGGCAGCGTCCACACTCTCTAATATTCATCCAGATGTTTATCATAGCTGTAGATTAGGGATAACAGCACAGAGAACATGTATACATTTCCCAAACATAACCTTGACGTTGTATTGACATATGAATAAGCATTTCATCTGGAATAAAAAAAGTTTTAAAAAGCCCCTTAGTGTCACTGGACTTTCAGGACAACACACATGCTGGCTGACTCAGAAATAGCTTGCTCTGCAGCGCCCTCTGCTGGTGAATTTTCAGGTGTTATCTGAGGTGTCTGTGTTATTATTCACCACTTGGGGGTGCTGTTGGCCTGTGGCCTGTTTTTAAAACAGTGTGAAAGGCAGAGATCAGTCTCACCATTAAACCCTGTCCAGTAATTCGTTAATCAGTCCATGAGAACAGAAATAAATGCTTCCAGGGAGATAAATCCTCTGTTTGATCATGTGAACTGTTAAGTGTGTGTTGCAGTGATGGTGGAGACTCATTAAGACTGAATGTGATTTACAGCAGGGGACCGAGTCATTGCACTGTGTAGTGTAACTATCTGAATCTGAATGTGGGTTTAGGGCCCCAAAGTGCAATCACATTTACATTTTTATGTATTTAGCAGATCCTCTTATCCACAGTAACCTAAAAAGATCTAAGTCAGAGGTCGCTGACCTGTGGAGTAACCTTTAGGGTTAAGTCCGTAACTCAGAGGCAGATCAGCAGTGGAACGTCACCCCCGGGATTCGAACCCACGCCCACAACCTTTCTGTCACTCCACTCTTTCCATCAGCACCCTCTGTGCTGCGTGGTATGTCCTGAGTGAAAAATGAAAACAAGGCGATTCAGTTTTTCCCCTTAGCTGTCTTTACACATTAATTTGAATAAACACATGCACGTTGTAGAGGTTACGTTAGGATAAATCGTAGATCTGAAACTCGGTTCCCGCGGCCGCACCTCTGAGTTCGGCTAAGAGATTACCCCCTGAGCGCCGCCTCTCGCTCCCTCCTGTTTGACCGCTCAGATACTTGAATACACGAGAAGGAAGGAAGGAGGGTGAGTATGAAGAGGGGTCAATGATGGATAGACAGAAAAAAAGAGAGAGAGAAGGTAAAAAAAAAAAGGGAAAAAAAAAAACCCTCTGTGGAGGTGGTGATATATGTGTGTCGGCCTGACATTCCAAATCCTGAGTTTGATTTGAGGGCCTGCAGGAGCATTGATTTTTTTCTCTGCCCTTCTTCAGCATTCGTAAATTGTTCAGACTGGCCTTGGTTTTTCCCCTCGCCCCTTTGGCCTTGACTTGACAGAGAAGTGAGTGAATGTGCTTGTTAGAACACGGCGCGTTTACTCCCTTCTAAAGGTTACCTGCTCGCTCCGTCTGATTGGACGGGAAAAGATGTTGAATGAATGACAGAGGAAAGATGGGGAGGTTTAACAGAAATACAGCGTTCACGCTGTAGCCCACCACGTAGTCATCACGGTTAAGAACCATTGAAGTAATTGTGTTTTTCTTGTTTTTTCTTTTTTTTTTTACCCCTTTTCAACTCAGTTTATAATGTCCAGTTTTATGTACTGTTTTATGTCTCCCTGACTGGTGTGCCCATATTTGGACTTCCCAGTAACACTGTTTGTAGCCATTGTTTCTAATATTGTTATCTAATGTTAATATTGTTCTAACTAATTTACGGACACTAATATTATTGTAGTTCTGTTCTAACATAGTTAACTGTAAACTTAAGTTCTTTCTGTCACATCAGTCAGACTGACTCCATTTGAATGAGAACTTTCATTCAGGCCTTTTCATTTTTATTCACTCCACTAACTTCTGCTGAGTTGCAATTACAGTATTTTGGTTTATTCTGTTGAAAAGCGGTCTGATCAAGATAGATTGTCTCAATTAGAGTTTTTTTGTGGAGTTAAGAGAAGCGCATGAGTTTATGTGTGTGTGTGTGTGTGTGTGTATGTGTGTGTGTGTGTGTGTGTGTGTGTGGCTGTATCTAACACAGACTGATTTTTGATCTGCCCTTGTGTCAAAGAGATTCATGATGTGGAATGATTTGGCCTGTCATTAGGAGGCTAGATTCTGAGAGGGAAAAAAAGCCAGATCTGTCACCAATATTCCTGAGAAATAACATTATAGATCATAGGCTGAAGGGCGTTCTGCAGAAGAGTTTTGCAGAGCAAAAGATTTAGAGAAGTTTAGAAACCAAAGTCCACACTTAAAGAAAAGTGTCTCTTCTAAATCCAGTGCTATAGAGTGAAAGGATCCTCCTGCCCCCCTCCTGCCCCTGTTAACGCCCCCCACCCCCCACCCCCCATCCCCCGGCTCCTAACATGCATGTGCTGACCCCCAGTCTCCCACCGTGTTTGGAATCCTAACCTAAGGGTCGTGACCTTGTGCCCTCTCCTGTGACCTTTTGAACGTTTGATGCCCTTTAGTCAAAAAGTGAAACAGTTTGCCCCCACGGTGGCTGACTCCCCCGACCTCTCCTCCTGCGAAGGTATGTGAGTGTGCTGACCTCCGACGACCTTTCATTAGCTCTTCCTTTTATTGTTCCGCCTGTTACCAGCTGCCCTGTCAGCACATCAGAGAGAGAGAGGGAGAGAGAGAGAGAGAGAGTGAGAGGGAGAGGGAGAGAGAGAGGGAGAGAACAGAAGGATTGGAATGGCAGAATGTAGATGCCTGCTTTATCTCAGATGTCACTGTTAAAACCCATTCATCTGTTCTTTTCTGTTCTGTGTGATGCCTTTATGTCTCCTTCACATCATTAAACTTGACTCCAAACTCACCACAACATCCCTTATAACGGTTCAAAGTCAAGATTAACTTTTGCATTTAGGGAAGTGTTGCAGAGTATACAAGTACTCGGTAGATGACTTCTAGAAGAGGCGGCGTCTGTGTGTATTCTTCATGAAACTGGAATAATTCTGTTCTTTGAGCAGGTTGAGATTTTGGCCACGTCTCAGCGGTCGCTGTTTCCGGACACTTCTGCGTAGTTGGCACGTTAGGGGCTGTTTCATAAACGGTTCATACTGTTAATGGGCAGTGTTACAGGAGCAGGGCCCAGTCAGCCAGGCTCTCCCCCCTGCTCTGTTTTCGCAGATCGTTGTCATCTCACCGTTTGGTCATAGCTCTGCAGCCGACACCGGCTCGACTCTGCGTTCAGAAACCCCTCGGCTGCGTCGCCGTGGCCTCCGTCTGCTCCACGCTGCGCAGGTGAGCGGCTCTCTGGACAGCCACCACGCATTGATCAGTGTGGTTTATTTGAAAGACCTGACGAGCCCCTGTGTGTGTGTGTGTGTGTGTGTGTGTGTGCGTGCGTGTGTGTGTGTGTGTGTGAACTGGAGTGACATTCTACATTGCGTCTCCAACACAAACGTGGTAAATTCTCCGCGGCGGTGCATGAAGCAGTCCAGTCCGAGCGCGGCCTCTGGGATCTGTCTGATCTCTCCCAGGAGTCTGTGAGGCTCTTGCTGGCCTGTGTGCGTGGATCTTTGACGCTGACATGCGCCCTCACAGGCCAGGGCAGCTGACGGACACGTACGTGTCACAGGGACCGCATTTGACTGGCACTTACAAACCTCCCCTCCCGTCCGTCATGCCCTCCTCGCCCTCCTCGCCCCGCCGGAGGGCCCGGGCACGCGTTCCCCGTCATTTCCCTCCGAAATGTCACTCGCGGTCGACCAGCCCCAGGCTCGCGTTCACCCCCTTTCAACCTGAACCGCGCGCTGTGGAGAAGTAGAGCATGGTCATTAGCTTCGTGACCACAGTGGACATGAGTTCATTCTCCTTTCGTGTCAGACCGCTGCTGTGGGCTTTAAATCCTCTGGGCTTTTTTTTTTTTTTCTTTTTTTGTCTTTTTAGGTTTTTTTTTTTTTGGTAGACGGAAAGAGAAGGCTAGTTGGTGTGCTCTGTAGAGTTTGAGTTTTTCTGTTTTTGTTTTTTTTGAGGAAAATCTCTGAGGTGATCTTTGGACACAAGGCTGAGCTGGTTGAAGTTAAACCGAGGTGGATCCAGAGGCTTTGAGGATGTCTCAGCAGAGCGGAGCGGTCTTACGTTCTGAAATATCCAAAAGCCTTTTTGCCCAGGGCACGTCCTGACCAGGAAAACCTCAAAAGCCTCTGCACCGCTGAGCCCGCTCCCACACACAGCGCCTTAACCTGACCCCACCCGGGTCTCTCATTCACATGCCCATGTCCAGCGCCCCACGCTGCCCCATACACATGCCAGTCACACAGTGAAGACTGAGCGTGCTGTTTAACTTCAACTGTGAAATTAAAGTAAAGAAAAACATGTGTTTCCAAAGTGAGTGTTTGTGTGTGTTTGTGTGTGTTTGTGTGGGTGTGTGTGTGTGGGGGTGTGTGTGTGTCTTTGCATGCGCCATGGTTCTCACTGCCCTTTTGGTGATCTCTGACCCCTGGTGACCTCCAGTCACAAGTTGGTCTTTTATTCCCAGCAGGCTGGCCATAGTCAGGCTAATTACACACAGTGTGTGAGTGAGTGCTGTAAAAGTGCCCACGCTTAATGATGACAAAGCACTCACAATGCTTCTTCTCCTTTAATTGGCCTATTTTGGCTCACTCTTACCCTTTTTAAACGAGTGTGTGGGAGTGTGTGTGTGTGCGTTTGTGTCGGTGTGTGTGCATGCTCAATGCAGACGTGTGTGTGTGTGAGTGTGTGTGTGTGTGTGTGTGTATGTGTGTGTATTTGCCTGAAGGCCTTTCCGTAACGCGGGATTTATATGGTTACAGCTCTACACACCACGGCATGATTTTAAAACACTTCTCCTTTTGGGTTCTCACTTCACTTAGTTCTTATTCATAGGGCACACTGTTGTTGTTGTTGTTGATGCTGAAGTTGTTGTTGTTGTTGTTGTTTCTGTGTTTTTTTTCCCTCTGACTCATTAACAGTGTGAATGCAGCCAATCATAAGTCATTACAGTGTGACATCTAAAAATACATCATCACTTCTGAGGACATAATGTCAAAATAAAAACAAACAAACTTAAAAAATACACAATAATCCTTTTGTGGGCCATTTCAGGCTCTGCAGGAGTGCCATTGTTTGAAATAATAAGGAATAAAGGGAACCATTTCCCCAAGCCACTTAAAATAACTACAAAGCTCCAGTCACCTACAAAGGGCCCGTTGCTATGGAGCCCAAAAGGAAATGAGGACTAGTGAGAGAAAGGGGGTGTGGGATACCAATCCTGCCGCAAAACTCAATGGCATTTGGGGTTTTTCTTGTTGTTTTTTTTAGTCGTTTTTTTTGTTTTCCGCAGCTATCATCCGCATTCTAATTCCCAGCTCCGTTTGTTCAGCGGGGCCACGCTGGGGCCACCTCTGTGTCTGCTTTTTGTTTTCCGACGGAACAGTGCCATTGTCACCATGTGTGTTTTAATAGGATAGAGAAATAAACCAGTTTTCCGGTCAGCAATTAGCCATTCTCCCTGCATGGTGTGAATTAGGAGAAGCTGCAGCGAAGCAGCTTCACCCGGGAGGAGGGGGAATTCTAACCCCAGCTTTTGAAACGACAAGTTTTGCCCGGGCGTATTGCTTTGACATACAAGGCCTTGTCTTGGCATTGTCAAATTCCCCCAGATCTCTAAAGTGAACGATGCTCATTTGCAACTCCTCAATGGTGACAGAGAGAGAGAGAGAGAGAAATAGAGAGAGACAGAGAGAGAGAGAGAGAGAGAGAGAAATAGAGAGAGACAGAGAGAGAGAAAGTAGAGATGATGTTTACACTGATGGCAAGCAAGGACAAGTACTCTCTGATGCAGCAAGACAAAACAAGAGAAATGTGATTTTTTTTTGAGGGGGGGGGGGGGGGGGCAACTCTTCTGCTGCCTTTTAAAAGCAGTCTTTGAGGCGAGTCAGACAACCTTGAAAGCCCACAGGTTGCTGCCAGATCCATAAGTAAAGCCGTCCACTGACTGAGAGGCGTCAGAGTTTCTGTTGTCCTAAGAGACCTTAAAGGAAGGGTTGACTTCCTCTTCAAATGGAGTCACAGAAGTGCTCAGAACAGAGAACCAGCTGTGTATCAGGCAGACAAGCAAGCAGTTAAACCAGTTGACTGTCCTGTGTGACATTTGGACTCAATATGAATTTCAACCAATGTGTTTGTCTGTGCCTCATCGGTTGTCCAGGCATGATCTGGTTGATTTCACGTTATCATAATCAGGCTAATTTTATATTGGTAGAATCTGGTTGATTTTGTCCTGTTACAATCTGGTTAATTTTGTATTGGTATAGCCTGACTAATTTTGTCCTGGTCTAGTCTTGTTAACTTTTTATTGATATAATCTGATTTTGTCCTAATATAATGTGGTTAATTTTGTATTGGTATAATCTGGTAGATTTTGTCCTGGTATAACCTGATGAATTTTGTATTGGTATAGCCTAATTGATTTTGTCCTGGTCTAATCTAGTTAACTTTGTATTGATGTAATCTGACTCATTTTGTCCTGATATAATGTGGTTAATTTTGTATTAGTATAATCTTGTTGATTTTGTCCTGGTATAATCTGATTAATTTTGTATTGGTATAGTCTAATTGATTTTGTCATGGTCTAATCTAGTTAACTTTGTATTGATATAATCTGACTCATTTTGTCCTGATATAGTGTGGTTAATTTTGTGTTGGTATAATCTCGTTGATTTTGTCCTGGTATAATCTGATTAATTTTGTATTGGTATAGCCTAATTGATTTTGTCATGGTCTAATCTAGTTAACTTTGTATTGATATAATCTGATTGATTTTGTCCTGATATAGTGTGGTTAATTTTGTGTTGATATAATCTCGTTGATTTTGTCCTGGTATAATCTGATTAATTTTGTATTGGTATAGTCTAATTGATTTTGTCATGGTCTAATCTAGTTAATTTTGTATTGATATAATCTGGCTCATTTTGTCCTGATATAATGTGGTTAATTTTGTATTGGTATAATCTCATTGATTTTATCCTGGTATAATCTGTTTAATTTTGTATTGGTATAGTCTAACTGATTTTGTCCTGATATAATGTGGTTAATTTTGTATTGGTATAATCTGGTTGATTTTGTCCTGGTATAACCTGGGGTGAAACAGCAGGTTTTACCATGGTCATTTAAATAAGATGTAAAGTCAATTTCATTCTGTCACTCAGTGAAAGTCACACATGGACATACTTATTGCCATTCAAAGGTATAATATTAACCACAGAAAACGGTAAATATGACTAATCAGAAAAGTTACATTCAATATTTAATTATATAGAGATATTTAGAGACTGTTGTCCACAGGGGTCCAAAAGGTTGAACCTACCCCCTACTCCAACAAACCCACCCATCCACCTTTCTGGAGTTAGTTTTAAGGCTCATAGTGACAGGCATGAGGGAGGGGGGAGGGGGCAGCCAGAGTACCACCAGGGCAGTCTCAGCCCCGACCTGGCCCGGCAAACCGTCATGTCCAATGAGGAGTGACAGTTTCTAAGAGAAAAATCAGTTTTTCCTTAAGGTGCAATGAAAGGTCACAGTCTGGTATCACAGGGTGAATTACTCACTCCTTCACATTATTCAGCACCAGAACAGAGAAAGAGGACATCAAGAGAGGAAGCTGCCGGTGGTGTGGGGGGGCACGGGGGTATTGGCGAGTGGATGAGAAAAGGAGAAAACGGGTGAAGAGGGGGGGGGGGGGGGGGGGCGCTGGTGGGTCGTACAGTGTCTTGCCCCTGTAGCACCTCATCACATTCCAGTTTTTAGTCACGCATCCTGAACTTCCACTAGCTTTTCCGCTCCAGTTGGCTCCCGGGTGGACGGCACGATCGGAGAGTTCTGGAAGCCTGTTCCGCTCTTTAGTTAAGATGTCAATGGTGCGTGCGTTTCCTCAAGGTCAACACACCCTAATGAGAAACCACCAGGGACCGCAGATAATTATCGGGTAACCATGCAATGGCTGAAGCAAAAAGAAAAAAAGAAGCCCTCCTAATTATTCCTCAGCATGCCGTAGATAAAGTCTCTCATTGCTTCCATCCGGAGAGAAATAGTGTGTAAGGGATTAGATTTCCCCAAATGCCTCTTTGTTTGCTTCCTCTAAGTGTTAATTGTAGTCAGTATTGGGTGCCCATTCCCAGATTAAAATCGTAAGATGGCTTCGTTTGTGTTTGTGTGTGTGTGTGTGTGTGTGTGTGTGCAGGATCGTTTCCTAAATCACTTATCCTATTCAGCATTGGTAAGAGTAGTTTTAAGACCGTTGAGTGCAGGCCTCAGTCTGCTACGCAGCAAAGCGGCAGCAGGGTTTTTTTTTTTTTTTTTTTTTTCGTTCTGTGTTTGTTTGAGCAGATCTGAAGGTCATCCCCAACAAAGCCAAAAGGGCACATCAATTTTTAGAGCTCTCATGAGGACCTCCACATTTTCTCCTCAATCACTGCGCCTCCTGCGGAGAGCTGACTCCCATTCTTTCTCAAGGCGTCGGTTTGTGTGAAGCCTGATCAACCATGTGGCCAACGGGGCTAAACAAAAAATGTTTTTTACTTGACAGTTTAGAGATGAGAGATGTTACAACAATCTGTCGGTGTATCACAGTAAAAAGAGTGAGCGTGAGAGTGAGTACAAATATAACTGAGTGAAAGAGAAAAAAAATTCTTTAGACGCTCAACAGACAATCAAAAAAGAAGAACAGGCTATGGCGTCAATATGTTATTATTTAAGTCAATATGTTCTTATTAAATATAGTCACTGCAGCAGAGAGTCATGTTTCCTTGTTCATTCAAGCAGACCCTGCTGTTGTCACTCAGAAACCCTGTGTGTTAACCCAGCAGTGCCAAACCCAGTTCCGTCCATCAAACTCTTGACTGTGAGTGGACAAGTCGAATCAGGCGCTCCAGGTACCCAGTGGAAAAGAGATGATAATGAAGGCAAGAAACCATATAGAGTTACATTTAGAAACACGGGACTGTATTTGTACTTGGTGGCTATTGAGGTCAGTAAGTGACAATAATACTGTTAATTTATTGCCTCGAATGTAGTCCTAAGATTTGACAGGAAAAAAATGAATACACTGTTCTCCAGGAATTTGATCAAAGCAATGTTCGACGAAACTTGTGAAAATAGCTTTTAGTAAAAAAATATAAATTCAACATGTTAAGCCTTATAAATACCAAGCGTGTGTTTCATTCTGTTTTCAGACCAAGTTTGCCCATGCCCTATTTTCAGAGGGAGGAGTTTAACAGACAGTTAAATGTGCCAACCAGTCTGTGTCTCTCAAAGATTCCTGTTTTTTTTTGTTTTTTTTTTTTTGTTTTTTTTTTCCCTTGTCAGTTTTTTTTTTTTTTCGGGGTACTGGCACAAGGACAAAACAATAGTCTTTTCAATGTGAAAGAGCTGGAGGGAACAGGAGTGAGTGGGCAGTGGCTGATAAGATAACGCAGCATAAACAGAGCTGAGGAAGAAGAGGAGGAGGAGGAGGAGGAGGAGGCGTAGGGAGACTTGTTAGAGATCAGGGTGACCCTGCACCGTACAAGAACATCTTCTTCCATACCTAGAAAAAAAAAAAAAAAAAACCCATCTCGCCATGTAATCTCAAGACTCGTTCCAACCCCGGGAATCTGCTTTAACGCCAACCTCCATTGCGGAGAGCTAGGGCCACATGCTTCAGACTTGTGGAATGTGTTCCTTTAAAGAGCTCACGCAGTAGGACACCCATTAAAAACATCGAAGGCCTCGAAGAGCAAGCGGTACGTATGTATACACGCGGCCCCTGGAATGGCCTCTGACTGACACAGGAACCCATTAAAGGGGTGTGTTATCTCATGCTTTATCAGTGCCCAGTCACACGCAGCCTACTGCCCACTGTTTCATTCGACTGTTTTTTTCTTTCTTAAGTAAACTCCCCTCTGAGGACAGACCGGCCTGTTCTGGTATCTAAGGTGTGGAATACGGCAGAGACACAACATCGGATGAGTGGCAAGATGACTGGAACCGAATCTTAGTGGAACTGGAATGGCCTAACTGTTTTGTCATGTGTTTTGTTTTGTTTTTTCTAATTATGGAATGCTAATAAGAGAAATTCTGTGTTTTCGTGGGAACATCATTTGGTTGAATTTGGTTTCACTTTGTGTTTTTGGCAGAGAGCTGCATTTGCTGAGGTGTTGATAAGATGTTGAGAGGACCTGGATGAACATGTGGAGGTTGTGTGTGTGTGTGTGTGTGTGTGTGTGTGTGTATAGTCAGGGTGTGTGTACTCAGTTTGATAGACGTGTTTGATTCTCCTCATACTTTCGGTCTGATGTTTTTTTCACACCTTTTCTAAACGACACAGTTCGGCACTCACAATTCACGGTCTCTCACCTCCTTCTGTAACAAAGCTGAGAGAGTGTCAGCCACTAAGATAATGAAGGCACAGAGAGAGAGTGTGATCTTCCCTGACTGCTCTTTAACATTCGTTCCCCTCAGCGACATGTGCAGATGTGCTAAGCAGATTATTAACAGGACCAGAGGTGTCCTGAAACATTACTATTACGAACTAAAGAAAAGAAAGAAGAGAAAAAAGCAGAGGAGTACATGGCAAGAGGATTGTGTATGAGCTCAGTCACGTTCTTTCTCATGTACGTTTTAAGGATTAGAATGTTAGAGTTAGGGTTAACGCGTATCTCAGTGTTGGCGTGGTTGACCAGTAGCCCTTTGAATGTGCGGCGTTGTGTGCGTACAGAGAATTTGCATTTTAGAATTGTTTAACAAATTACCCCCTGTAGGTGCCACCCACTGTGATCCTTGACCCCAATACCCTTGGTAGGCATGCGGCTTCAACTCTGTCACGTATGGAAACATCACAGAGGCCTCCTGTGTGTTACTGGATCCATCGTGTTATATCCAAACTACATCTATCGCTCTCTCTGCAAGTACACCTGTATATTTAGATGTGAATGTGTTTGGAATAACTGTGTGGAAATGTGGGATGAATGGTAGTTATCTCATTTGTACAATGAGTTGGAGGGAAAAAAAAACCCTTAAGGCTGTAGGAGTTCAGTAATAACAATCTCTTATTGTCTCCTCAGAAAATTGTTGTTTGACTGTGGCTGGAGTCATTGTGGAGTGAAGCTGTTTGCTGTTTTTAGCGAATCAGACCTAATGCTTCTCGGTGGTGCACTGACTGTGGGAGGGCCAATGAGAAGTGTCGTGTTTGCTTTTATAAGGCTGGTGTTATTGGGGCTTATGTACTCATTACTGGGACACTTTTATTCAGGCCGTCTCCTTGGCTTCCCGTGTAATCTCTGTTCGTCACATGGTCAGTGAGGTGCCGATGATGTCACTGCCACTGAGGAATACGCAGATGGGCAGCATCGCACAGCGTTATGTATGGATTGTGAGACTCGCTGAGACTGTGCGTGTGTGTGTGTGTGTGTGTGTGTGTGTGGAGAGTAACAGATCAGTGTAAGGAGAGGCTGTGAAGCACTGCATTGCATGCAGGGAGTTTCCTCAGGGGAAGAGTAGGTCATAAGAGTACAGCGCCTTGCTGTTGTAGTTGGGGATATGTTGACTGTGTGTGTGTGTGTGTGTGTGTGTGTGTGTGTATGTGCATATGTCATCGTGGTTGGTGATACGTAGACAACAGTGTGTGTGTGAGTGAGTGTGTATGCTGTTGTTGTTGGGAATGTGTAAGCGGTGCGTGTGTGTGTGCATACTCTGGTTTGTGTCGCAGCTGTTGATGCATGAAATGGAACTCGGGTACAGTGAGTGGGCCCGAGGCCTTCCGGTGTCTTCCGCCCACTGATCACCTCAGCACATTGATTTGGCTTTGGACCGCTGACAGGGATCAGTTGATTTTCCGGGTCCTGAAGTTCAGTGTCTGGCCGCTGAACCTTTGGAAATGTAGAGTCAAGTGCCAGAGAGCTGGTGGACAAAGAGTCGTCCAGTCACACACAGCCCTGCGGCCGGAAAATGTCAGCTCTGAAATTTTTAACAGGTTTTCCGGGTTAAGGAGCATTTTTTTTTTAGTTTTTTTTTTTTTTTTTAGTATTTGTTTGCTCGCTGCCTTGTTTGCTTCCTTCATTTCATATTTGAGCTGTGATCCGAAATATCAGTTTCACATTAGCATTTTATTTGTTATGTGGATGTATATAGATTCTTTGAATAACCAGAACAGATACAAGAGGAAAATGTGGGAGACTGGCTAAAAAGCTTTTCCTACTGAACTTCATTTTCAGGCTTTGCCTACTGTCTCTAAATATTGAGCCGTGGAGTCAGGAGCGTTTTTCCTCTCACTGCTAAAGCCAAAAACAGAGGTCAAACCCAATGGCACTATGGGAGCACTAGGGGTGAATAACTCCCCAACCTCCCCACCTCCCCACCTCCCCATAAAGCTCAGTGCAGTAAGTCAGAGCTGCAGCTTGTGCCTCACATCACACCACGGCTCTAGAATGTTCCAGGGCCACTGAGTGATCACTGCCTTATTCTGATCAATAGGAGGCACCACACTGTTAGTGGCAAAATCAATATTGTTTTATTTGCTATTACAATAGGCTGTCTTAGTGCAAATGAGCTCTGAAACTGAGTTACTCAGAAGTGGAGCTTTGCCACGGAGGGCTCTGCTCCAGTCTGTTTTAATCAAGAGGTCAGCGGCTGTCTTTACTGATGCCCTGGTGCTTATGGGAAGGCCTGCCTTCAGGGTGGGGCATTCTCAGAGCACACAGGCCAAGATGGTCACTGGCAAGATGTTTACCCCGGGTAATGTTTCCTTGGAAACTTCAGCAGTTAAGTTGGGGGGGGGCAGACGGACCGATCGTCGATCATTTTAATCTATATTAGATAATATGAGGATGCTAGCCCCTGCCCTTTGCAACCCTGAAGAGGCTTTTTGGAGTTGCATATCTGGGCGAAGCTTCCTTTTTACTCAGACTTCACAGAACAATAGTCAGTGACCATTTCCTCCAGGGAAATTTAGTCTGTCTCAATCGAGTCTGGATGGTGAAGGCCAACTACCCTGAGGACAGACAGTCAGAGAGCAGCTCCATGCCTGGCTTTCCTCGCTTTGGTGACTGAACAGTATTTCTCATGTGAGAAAAATTTAGAGGCTATTGTTTGCAGCCTACAAAGACAGTATAACTCACTGATTCAACGCTTGACCTCAATCTGAACTCCACTGCCTTTGTGTTCTATTTATTTTAAGACATATCATGTTACTGCTGCTAAGATACATGATTACCTTCACACTAATCCCATGCATTACTCTAATGATTACCTTCACACTAATCCCATACATTACTCTAATGATTACCTTCACACTAATCCCATGCATTACTCTAATGATTACCTTCACACTAATCCCATGCATTACTCTAATGATTACCTTCACACTAATCCCATGCATTACTCTAATGATTACCTTCACACTAATCCCATGCATTACTCTAATGATTACCTTCACACTAATCCCATACATTACTCTAATGATTACCTTCACACTAACCCCATCCTTATTCTAATGATTACCTTCACACTAATCCCATGCATTACTCTAATGATTACCTTCACACTAATCCCATACATTACTCTAATGATTACCTTCACACTAACCCCATCCTTATTCTAATGATTACCTTCACACTAATCCCATGCATTACTCTAATGATTACCTTCACACTAACCCCATCCTTATTCTAATGATTACCTTCACACTAATCCCATGCATTACTCTAATGATTACCTTCACACTTATCCCATACATTACTCTAATGATTACCTTTACACTAACCCCATCTTTATTCTAATGATTACCTTTACACTAATCCCATACATTACTCTAATGATTACCTTCACACTAATCCCATACATTACTCTAACGGCTACCTTCACACTAATCCCATCTTTATTCTAATGATTACCTTTACACTAACTCCACACAGGAAGTGGCTCTCCTGCTACCACCATCTCGTCATCTTGTCAGTCTGTATGTATGTGTACCTGTGTGTGTGGGTGTGTGTTGGGTAGTGTGTACAATGTGTGTGTGTGTGTCTCTGTCTGTGTCTGGGTCTGCGTCTCTGTGTGTGCGTCAGTGTGTGTGTGTGGCTGTGTGAGTGCTTGTGTGTGTGTGTGTGTGTATGTGTGTGAGTGTATGCATGTGTGTGTGTGTGTGTGTGTGTGTGTCTGTGTCTGTGTGTGTGACAGTGATCCCAAGCATCTCATTGGCTGATGAGAATCACCTTGTTTTGACCTCCCCATGCAGATGAGCTCCATCGCTGAGAGGACAAACAGGCAAGTCGTCCCTCAGTCCAGCCAATTTGTCTGTCATCCCGCACTGTGTGTGGATCCTCCATTATCAGTCTGTTTAATACACTCAGATCAATAATGTAGCACTTTGTTCCTCAATGGCTCCAAAGATTTAAAAGCTCCCCATTACAGCATCTTTGCTCTCATAGTTCGCACCATCCTCATTACAATATAGAGCTGAAAAATATTTGCTCATCTACTGTAATGCTTTTCACCCCCCCCCCCCCCCCCCCCCCCCCCCAACACACACACCTCCCTTCCCGCTACATCCATTATTCATTCAGGCTCTCGCTCCCTCTCTCAAAAATCACCTCTTCATTGTACCAAAACGGCCGTGCTAATAAGGCTCAATAGCTGTCCTAGATTATTATCTATGACAGTCTGGTCAGGAATTAGCCCCTCATTCACCCCCTGTGTGAGACGCACATATTGCCCCGGTGGCACTGCCCAATCACCTCTCACACACCCCAGAGAACAGGAAGCTCAGCGACTGTCTGCACCCCGCACACGGACCTCAGGGCTCAGGCCTGTTCTGTTTGTTCAGCACACTGTTTAACCTTCATCCCCGAACAATAAAACAGCGATAGAGAGAGAGAGTGACAGAAAGAGAGAGAGAGAGGCAGAGGAAGAGAGAGGGAGAGAGAGATAAGAGGGATAGAGAGAAAGAGAGAGAGAGAGGGGAAGAGGGGGAGTGAGTGAGAGAGAGATAGGAGGAGAGAAAAAGATAGAGGGAGAGAGAGAGAGAGAGAGATGGTGAGAGGGGGAGTGAGTGAGAGAGAGATAGGAGGAGAGAAAAAGATAGAGGGAGAGAGAGAGAGAGATGGTGAGAGGGGGAGTGAGTGAGAGAGAGATAGGAGGAGAGAGAGAGAGAGAGATGGTGAGAGGGGGAGTGAGTGAGAGAGAGATAGGAGGAGAGAGAGAGAGAGATGGAGAGAGCATTTGACACATCTCCTTTAGCCAGTGTCTGCTTTATCATCTTTGGCAGCCTTT
>NC_044509.1:16299865-16309865 GCF_902362185.1 Chanos chanos
AGACAGGCGTCTGATTTCGTACGCTACATCGTGTTCCCGGTTGGACTTCCCAGTCCTGCATATTCCTCTCTTTTTTTAACCTTTTTTTTATCGACATGTTTTGGGAATTAACTTGCATTAAAACATTTGGGATTGTTATTATTTAATCCCCTGTGTTATTTAATCTAAAGACTTTGGAGATTATCTGGCCCAGTAACCGCAGACTGAACTCTATAGTGAGTTGTTTTGCTTTTGTTATTATTATTATTATTTATTTATTTTTTTTTTGGTGAGTTTATTATGGTTCAGAGGTTACTGCTGTACTAGCCGTGGTTGACAGCATTGCTGAATTGGTTGGATGAAATTCACAGACATTGCTATGTTTTGTTGTTGTTGTTGTTGTTGTTGTTGCTGTTTTTGTTACATGTTCTTGGTCATTTTGGTGAACATTTTTTCCGCTGCATAATTTTTTTTTTTCTTTTGGTATTTCATGATGTTTCACAAGCACACAAAAATGTGTTGTTCTTTCTTTCTCTCTTTCTTGTTCTTTTTCAATTCCTCTTCCTGTATTACTCCTTTTTTGCGTGAGGCCTCCGCTGGGGTTGATGGTTTGTTTTTAATGCGGTGTTAACCTGAATGTATCGTGGTGAATTGGCTGAGGTTCCCCAGCTAATCCTGTCACTGTCGGGACACAGTTCACAAGATAAAAGGTCTGGAATCTCTTTCTTTACCTTTTTAGCGGTTTAAAGAGGCAATGTTAGCTGCGGTCATACCAAACTATGGGTTTTGTATAGCACAGAAGTCAACATACAGCCACGAGTCTTTACACAAGTCAAATAGAACAGAAAGGTATACATATAGACACGCGTTTTTACAGAACTTATGTATAACACAGAGGTATACATACAGACATGAGTTTTTACATATGTCTTATATAACACAGAGGTGTTATATAAGACATATGTAAAAATAGACCTCAGACATATGTAAAAATAGACCTGAGTCATGCATAACACAGAGGTATACATACAGGCGTGAGTCTTCACATCAGTCATATATAACAGAGTTATACAGACACACATGAGACATGCATAACAGAGGTATACATACAGGCGTGAGTCTTTACATGAGTCATATATAACAGAGTTATACAGACACACATGAGACATACATAACAGAGGTATACATACAGACATGAGTCTTTACACGAGTCATATATAACACAGTGGACTTTGTCCAGATAAATCTTTTTGTGCTTGTTAACATGTCCTCAGTCATTCAGTGCTGTGGTCTCTTTATTTGTCAGAGGGAGGAAAACATTTGAACAGCTCTGCCCTCCCTATGCCTAATAATATAAGGTCCCGCTCATGTAAAAACACACCCACTGTTGAGCTGGATGGAGAATGCAACGAACTGTGGAAAAATACCCAGAATACTTTGTAAAAGACAAAAAAAGGCATACATGCTCCTCCGTTCCCAGGTCAAAGGTCAAATTTCCAAGCACCACAGTTCTGCGAAAAGCTTTGGGGCAAAGGTCATTTAGCCTGTGCTGAGGGGGGGGGGGGGGGGGAGTGAAAGGGAGGATATTGTATCTCCATTCTTGTGGCATTTGAGGTTAAAGTTCAAAGATGAAAGGTCAAAAAAGTTCAAAGGTCATCTTGGCAAGATGCTTTCAAATTGCTGATACGCAGGTCTTTCCGTGACCCTGAGTTCAGATCCGCTCAGACGAGGATCACAGAAATGATTCATCAGGTTTGGAACTTCAGTCACTTTAATGAGTAGATGTGAAGGATCATTTCCGTTCACACACTATAAAACCAATCAGCATTAAGTCTATTAAGTCACTCTGCATTGGTGTTGGTGTAATAAAACCTATGCTCTCAGAATGAGTTTCTCCAATTCAGAGATGGGATTTTTTTTTTTTTTTTTTTAATTCTTAAAACCTAATCTGAGATTACTGTTTCAAAGCAGCAGCAGGGAACCAAAGTCTGAGGTGAATGTACAGGTTGCATAGCTGCATAGTGTTACACATTCAACCAAGGGGCGTTCTTCACACAGAGACAAACAGGCAAACAATGAAACAGCGTGCTGGGGGGGGGGGGGGGGGGGGGGCTGTCTGATTAAAAGAAGGTTAAACAGGGGTGTAAGACAGGTAGGAGCCATCACAAGGTTTCAACTTGAACTCAGTTAATGGAATCTTACAGCAGAGCTTTGTCCTCCTCTACAGCACCTGAGATACTAGGACCTGTTGACTTTGCATACTGTCTGTGTAATGAGTTTAGATGAGGCATTCAATGGTGACGGATGAGCTTAGTATACAACAATTGCGTACATTCATTTTTTTCTGTACTACGTACTGTGTTAAGACTAAAATGTGTACAAAACTCTGTATTTCTCTCTCTCTCTCTCTCTCTGCTTGTTTTTTGGAACACAAAACAGATAAAAACACCAGTTGTTCGTAGATTATATTAAATGTAAAAAAAAAAAAAATGTGTGTGCACACGTGTGTTTGAAGAGGTTTTGATTCTTTGTTTTCTTTTTCACACTTACTGTAGCATGTTAGAAACAGTGACACAGTGATTGACACATTATTACTTTTTTGGGGTTTTTTTCACCTGAGGGCTACTATGCCTACAAGCGTTTTCTAAGGTATTGTATAGTTTGTGTTGACAGACTGTAGGTTACATTTTGCAATGCATTGTGTAACGCAACTCCTGCAGCTTTAAGGGTGTTGTCTGAGAGAGAGAGAGAGAGAGAGAGAGAGAGAGAGAGAGAGAGAGAGAGAGAGAGAGAGAGAGAGAGAGAGAGAGAGGAGTGTACATTGCAGAGTTCTCGACAGCTAGGGGATTCCGAGAATAAACAATTCCGTCAGACCCAACTACAGGTCGCGGAGCGTGATTGCCTCGATCTAACCCCAATGCGTTTTGGAGTCTACTAACATATCGCTCTCGTTTTTCGCACCGTCGTGCGCACGTATGCGGACTCAAACTGCCTTCAGAAGTCTTGTCGAAGGATTTCCCCCGTGTCCGAAGACGAAGCGCTTTATCGGCTGACTGCTGCTCATGTTCGCTTAGAGGAACGAGGTATGTAACGAGATAATGTGTATACTAACCATCTGTAATCAATGACTGAAAAATTGTGTTTAAAATTAAATGCTCTCATTTTCGTGTGCGTTTGACTCCGTCGTTTGTTCAGTGTCGCTGGCTTTTATTCAGTTGCTATGATGTGTCGTTCAAGTCCGATAGTGGAACCCCGAGACGCCGTCGAAAACGCTGCGTAAAACGAACGGGATGGACTGTATCACCGTACACCACAGAGGCTAATTTAGTTTCCATCTTGTTTTGTCATTACCAGAAAAGTGATGTCATTTAGAGACACCACATGTCTTATTTTTATCCCAAGATTATGATGCTAAGTGTAAAATACGACGAGGAACGTTTGGTGAAATAATTTTTATCACCCATGTAGCAGTTGGGAAATGGTCCGCTGTAGTGATGTAGCTTTATTTCTGTGTTAGCTACTTTACCTCTGTATGCTAATTTAAGTCTGAGTCTCCTCATACATGTCCTCTCCTCAATTTATGACATGTTCGGTGTTCTTTATCTCCCTTTCCGTCTTGTGTCTCGGTGTTCCTATGAAAATGTCATATACGAGAGCGCGGAACCACTCGCATGGCTTTGTCTCCGTCATGGAAATTAGGCTGCAGTCTCTCTTCCTCCCTCTCCTACCGTGTTCGTTTTAAATTTATAAATGTTCGTCATGAGAAAAATCTGTGGAGTGTGACAATAAATTATTACCCATGATTTGTAAGCGCGCCCATGATAAGGTTGACGTGATCCAGTCAACACCTTGAAATCAAACATCATTAACACTCGTGTAACAGTGGATCGTGGTAGTAATTTATTTGATTGAAGCTATCTGCTTGTGCTGCTCTTACTCTGGAAAGTGAGGACGATTACATGCTTTACAAAATGGCACTCAAAAGTCTTTGACCTATTAAAACTAAGCCTGTGAAATGGAAACTTGTTTTGATAACACCATATAGCGGATGCAATGGGAATGCCGAACGTCGAAGCTTAAGGGCAAATGACAGCTATGGATTTTGGACTTTACTATGTTTATGGATATCATGAGATGTCTTGTAGCTTCCGTCAATAGGAAAGGACACAAGGGGACAAAGGGCAACTCTGAGTCAAAAGGTTGTGGGAGTCAGAGAGGAGGAGACCACAGTCAGAGTTCTGTACTGTTAGTTCAGGTGCTCTCAGAAGCCTGTTTTAGAACAGAGGCAGATGGATCTAAAAACAAATGAGGTCATGTTTTTGCCAAAGAATACATCAGCTCATTAAGTCAAACGGACTCCCAATGGGTTGGCAGAGACAAACATTTGGGCTAGACCTAATATTTGTGTGTGTGTGTGTGTGTGAGAGAGAGAGAGAGAGAGAGAGAATATGTGTGTGTGTGAGAGAGGGAGAGACAGACAGACAGACAGACAGACAGAGATCTGTTGTCTTATCTTTTCCTGCCTATTTTGCGAATGTGATGTCATCACAGCTAATGTTATTCACATTACGACTGTTTCTTGGGAAATGAATAACCTCAGTATGACTGTGGGTAGGGGAGGGGGGAAAAAAATGCAGATTTCGAAAACCTTCAATTAAATTCACTCCTGCGTAGACCTCTGGTGTATTCGGCTTAGCCATCAGCTGAGCACAAGTCACCCCTGACAGACAGGGAACATTCAAATATTACATGCAAATGAAAAGAGCAGTGGCAGAGTTTTCTGGGCTGGTATGTTAGTTCAGTGAACACTTTCTCTCTCTCTCACACACACACACACACACACACACACACACACACTCACACACACACATACACACACACACACACACACACACACACACACACACACACACACACATACACACACACACACACTTGAGATTTAACTATTTTATGAGTTGAAGAATGTGCTTGAGATGGTATGATCACATTCGTGTTTGGTTTGTGAATTATGGTTTGTGTTATTGATGGACAGATATCCAGTGCGGTTGAGACTTTAGTCTGATGGGTTACCAGTGACTTCAGATTCGTTGTTGTAAGCGTGAACGCTGGCTGATGGGCCTGGTTAGGACATGAGAATTACTGGTGTTGATGGTTTCCTTGGGACCACATACCTTTTTTTTTCCTTTTCATGACCCATCCCATTAAAATAAAGGAGAGAGAAAATGGCTTGGCCATTGAGCTGTGAATTGAGAGTGCAGAAACACCTACTGACCTCCACACCTCACCTTAAAACAGCCCCCCTGGGGCCAAACTCACTCTTAGGAAGTGTCGGAGGTGTCTTTTGTGTGAATGGGTCCAGTTAGGAGGGGCTTCTGAAGTCTCAGGAGCATAAGTGAGTTCTAGACACCCCCCCCCCCCCCCCCCAGTCCCCAGTATGCATCTTAGTCTGTTACAACACACAGTTCTCATTAGAGTTAAGAGATAGCTTTTTGTAAATGGCAGTAACTAGTTGTTGGTTAACTTACAAAATGTTTGGGCTGTGGAAAGAAGCGGGAGATTCTTTCATGTTTTGGAGTTTCTGTTGAACAGCAAGGAGTAAAGAGGAACTGCCAAACCCATGAGTCTTATCAGAATTCAAAAGAACAACTTGACTAAGCGTAAGCCGAGAGGAAGGAGGAGGAAGCACACTGTCTGTGAACTGTTTATCTGCTGGAGTTTCGCAAAAGGGATGTAGGTGAAACAGGTAGATCTCATTGTGTTTGCTGCTTGACCCGAAATCAAAGTGAAAATGAACGAGGTAAAGTTGGGAATGTTGGCTTTTATTTCGAACAAGTTCTTGCCCCTTGCTTCAAATCTACCGCAACCCTCTCTAGACTAACAAAACAGCTGACGGTTACTAATAGCATTTTGTAGTGAGTATATTATATTCAGTACCAAATCAACTCATCAGACAGGGGACAGTGACATTAAGCATGCCAAATACCCCTTTATCACCAGTCTCAGAACAACAGCTGTGAGACAGCCATTGCCCTAAGCAATGCTGACCAGTTTCGAAAACAAAGCGGCCAGCATAGACACACCGTGTGTTTCATATGTGAGGAATTTAAGAAAAGACAGGGCAGTCTCTTCTCTAATTTCACATCATGCATTTGTTTCAAAATGCATTAAGATCTTTCACGAACTTTGTTGAGCGGTGTGCGTTAATCGAGTGATTTTGAGGTTAGTCATTAGTTATAACTGGACCACCCCTAACGGACCCATTTGTCTGGAGTGTTTTGAGTAGCTGGAGAGTAAAGGTCGCGGGGAGGGGTCACCGAGGTCGATTAAAATGCCTGTTCCCCCTGCCCTGTCACAGGACGGGAGGACCTTTACAGACTTGGGCCTCATTGACTTATTTTAGACGGGGTGTATAGAGTGAGGCCAGAGGAGAGGCCGGCCTAAGCGAAATGCCAGTCATTCCTGTAGAACCCAGAGCGGAGAAGGTTAGTGGCTTGTCTCTGTGCAAGCTGATGGATTGATGCATGAGTCTGTCTGGCCAAGAATTCAAAGGCCTCTGCAGTGCTAGCCTATTACTGAGACTGTCCTTCACAACTTCTTAGCAGGCTGTCCTTTCACAAACCTTCAAAGCCTGGGCAAGGACACAGCGTCTGCAGCAGTAAGCCTGACCGGGGAGAGGTTTACGCAGTGATCTGCCTTAAACGCAGGTGCCTGACACCTCACATGTCCCCACTCCAGACGCACAAACGAAGGCTCCAGAAGATCCCAACTTAATTATGTTGTTCTTTTCTAAAAGCCTCTCTCTCCCTCTCTCTCTCTCTCTCTCTCTCTCTTTTTTTTTTACTTCTTCACCCAATTAAGTTAAGAGGAATTTTTTTGCTCCCTGAGAATTTATGAATGAAAGATGGATATATGACTGAGGCAGGCAGATGCATATGCTCTGTGTACAGTGGAATTGTGTTGGGGGGGGGGGAGATTTATATCGGAAAGCTGTGTTTCCTTCATGAAGATGAAAATTGAATTTCACTCTGGGAATAACTGAAACAATGAACCCTGTCCTCCATAAAGCACTTCACAAGAGGTCAATATTTGATTTAATTTCTCAGTATTACTCATCCTTTTTAGACATTAATTAGCTGGTTGTCTGGGACCAGTTTAAAGCTGTGATGTAAATTCTGTGCGTGGAGATTAGGGGGAAAAGGGAAAATGAAAAAGGGTTTGGTTTTATGGGAGCAGTGAGACTGCCTATGGATGGATCTGGGAACGAAACCCTTCCTCTGTCTAAAATTTGAGTGAACATTTTTTAAAATATTTTTCTGGTCAGAAAGAGTAACAGGCAACCAGAATGTTTCACCGGAGCATGTGAACATGACCAAAGACAGCAGTGAATGAAGAAGCGAATGAAATTTTAATTTTTGAATAGATGAAGGCAAGTTCACTTGGAAAACATCATAAAACACTCACTTGTAAATATAAATCCTGCGTTTAATAAATACGGCAAATTCGCATGAGTAACATTAACATTAACAAAACCTACTGATTTTCTGAACAAATCTCATCGGTTGGAAAGTTGAAGGACGATGGAAGGAGAAAACACTGGCTCTCGGCACAAACCCTGATGGAGCGCTTGTGTTAAAAGTGCGTGTTTTGTTTGTCGTCCATGTGGGATTCTTTTTCTTTAGCGGGCCCTTATTTAAGAAATATCAAAATTTGCCTAGACGCTTTTCAGTCCTGAAATGGTACACCAGGTCCAGCAATAAGAATAATGCTAACTTTTGTATCTCGCTGTGCTGACTCACAAAAGCTTTAGCGGGGGTTAAAATGAGCCAAGCTGTTGCCGGGCAACAAGAGACACCTCTATAGAGCAGATAGATTGTGGAAAGTAGATTTTCTCTCCCTAGGACACAGGCAGCAATGAAGTAGGGATGAATGCGGACGACAGCACACTTAATATTCTGTTTATGCCCTGCGTGCTTTTAAGAGGCACGGCCAGGAGCTTCGTTCCGTTTTTTGTTTTATTTGATTTTTTTTTTTTAACGTAGCCCGTGTTGAGAAATAATTGAAGTGTTAAGGTGCAAACACGTGTGTGGTGGGCAGAGTCTCGTTTCGTGAGCCCTGAGTAGACCACCGTACTACCTGCTCCCTGCCCTGGACTGAAAACGCGGCTCTACTGTGTTCCCCGTTCACACTCCTTAGCACTGCTGTCGGTTTTGCTGCTGCATTCCAATTAGCCGTGTGTGTCTGTGAGTGTGAGCACAATGTGTGCGTGAGGTGTGTGTGTGTGTGTGTGTGTGTGTCCCTGAGTGTGAGCCATGTGTGTCTGTAAATGAGAGCTGCGTGTGTGTGTGTGAGCCGTGTGTGTGAGAGTGAACTGTGAGGTGTGTGTATGTCTGTGAGTGTGAGCCATGTGTGTCTGTAAATGAGAGCTGCGTGTGTGTGTGTGTGAGCCGCGTGTGTGAGAGTGAACTGTGAGGTGTGTGTGTGTGTCTGTGAGTGTGAGCCATGTGTGTCTGTAAATGAGAGCTGCGTGTGTGTGTGTGTGTGTGTGTGAGCCGTGTGTGTGAGAGTGAACTGTGAGGTGTGTGTGTGTCTGTGAGTGTGAGCCATGTGTGTCTGTAAATGAGAGCTGCGTGTGTGTGTGTGTGAGCCGTGTGTGTGAGAGTGAACTGTGAGGTGTGTGTGTGTGTCTGTGAGTGTGAGCTCCGTGCAGGACACCAGGAGCAGTCTGGAGACGTCCTTGGTAGAACAGGAAAGATAAACGTCCCTGCGTCCCACTCAACTCCTTTAGGCCTGCGGAACGCAAGCCAACTGAAAGAGTAACCTTCACTTTCTCTCTCTGTTCTTCTCTCTCTCTCTCTTTTACTCTCTCTCTGCATGAGGACGGTAACCTGACCTTGACCGGGTTGAAGTTTTTCATTAACACACTAACACAAGACTGCATGATAATGTGACTCATTACTCTTTCCTTTTCTTTCTCCGGAGATGGTTTTTATTTTTGTTTTTTCTTTTTCTTTTTTTCTTCTTTTGGTCTTTGTCTCTGAAGTGTGAGCATTGTTCGTGTTCACGTTTGATGTTTTTGAGCATTTGTAGATAACAGTAAAAACACTTATGCTAAAAGAGAGTTGAATTTTTTTTTTCCTCTATGAACTGTTGGATCTTGGTCATATCCGGGGGACGACAGCTTTGGTTCTTCCTTCGGTCTTTTGGCCTGAAGACAAAGTTTTCTTAATAAGCATTTACAACTATGTGGAGATGGTTGTCTTAAAGCATTTGCCCTCTGTCATTCTGTGACCTGATGAAGAAAGGGCTTGTCTGCTTGTTAATGAGTGAGTTGTATTGTCAGTACGTTTGAACCCTTCAGGCATTTACTGAAGTGTATCTGATCAGCCCAATTATGTTTCTCTTTTAATTGGAAATAAAAAAAGTTAAAGAGTCAAAACATTCTGTGGACAGTTGCCGGCGTGAAGCGTTGAGATCTGACCTCGGCGCTGTGGCTTTCCGATGGCCTTTTCAACACGTACAGCGGCAAAATCAACCCCAGTCCATTTTCACAAGAGTTGACACTGATAAAGACCGTCTGCCCGTAACTCAGACGCTCTGATTAGCACGCACAGCTGAGAAAGGAAGGGAAATTTATCAGATCAGATTTACCAGAGAGAGAGAGAGGAAGAGCAGGAGGGACAGAAAGGACGTTTTGGTTCGTCCACCGAGTGCTTGCAGTACTGTCTTTCATTATTTAGGAAATTTAGGTTACCTAGGCACCCGCAACACGTTGAGATGTGGCGTACACGAATTTGAGAAGGTGTTTGGGAACAGTTTGTAGGATCTTGCTTTACCTCTGAGTGCGCGCGCGTGCGTGTGTGTGTGTGTGTGTGTACGCGCAGTGGGGGGGTGCTGTAAACATGTTGCTTGTATAACACTGTTTACATGTCTGAGTCAGCCTGTGGAGCCAGACAGCTCTGATTTAGTAAGGCCTTTCTCTCTAAGCCTCTCCTTCTCCCGTTCAGGGCTGGCCTTAATG
>NC_044509.1:16314865-16354865 GCF_902362185.1 Chanos chanos
TTCAATATTTGGTCTGAGGAAAATCAAACTCACATTCAAACTGTACTTTGTTTAATGAGTCACACGGAGTGAAAAAGGGACTCCGATACTTTGACCCTGATCTGTGTGTTTTGAGTGTTTGAGTGACGTAGCCGTGTGATTGGGAGAGCAGGGTTATGACAGTGCACCTGACGGACACTGCGTGGCTGTGGTCACACACTCCTCTCTCTCTGAGAACTGGGCGCGTTTACCCAGGTATACAGCTCCACTGAGAACAACAACACACGGGTGGTTAACGTGAAGTTCCATGTGATCAGAGCGTGCCGGAGCTAATGTGTTTTTTCACCTGCTTAACTTAAGACCTTTTTCTGAGGTTTTCACCTGTTCTGAACAGTGTGTCATGTCTCTGTGAGGTTTAGCATCTCGTCTCTGTGAGGTTTAGTGTCTGGACTCTATGAGGTTTAGTGTCTTGTCTCTGTGAGGTTTAGCGTTGTGTCTCTGTGAGGTTTAGTGTCTTGTCTCTGTGAGGTTTAGCGTTGTTTCTCTGTGAGGTTTAGTGTCTTGTCTCTGTGAGGTTTAGTGTCTTGTCTCTGTGAGGTTTAGCGTTGTTTCTCTGTGAGGTTTAGTGTCTTGTCTCTGTGAGGTTTAGCGTTGTTTCTCTGTGAGGTTTAGCGTTGTGTCTCTGTGAGGTTTAGTGTCTTGTCTCTGTGAGGTTTAGTGTCTTGTCTCTGTGAGGTTTAGCGTTGTTTCTCTGTGAGGTTTAGTGTCTTGTCTCTGTGAGGTTTAGCGTTGTGTCTCTGTGAGGTTTAGCGTTGTGTCTCTGTGAGGTTTAGCGTTGTGTCTCTGTGAGGTTTAGCGTTGTGTCTCTGTGAGGTTTAGCATCTTGTCTCTGTGAGGTTTAGCGTTGTGTTTCTGTGAGGTTTAGTGTCTTGTCTTTGTCTCTCTCCATCTCTCTCTCTTTCTCTCTCCCTCCCTCTCTTTCTCTCTTTCTCCCCCTCTCTTTTTCTCTCTCTCTCTGGGCCCTCTCATTGTGACTGGAACAGATGGTTTCCAGCAGGAATGCATGGGACATGTGATAACATTACAGCCAGAAGAGGTCACTCATATAGAGCTCTGCCCAGCACAGTGGGTATTGTCCTACACACACACACTCACACACACAAACACACTCACACACCCATATAAATACCTATACACACATACACACCCATACAAATACCTGTGATCACACACGCACACATACACGCACATATACACATACTCACATCCATATACACACCAGACACGCACACACAAGCACACTCGCACACAAACATGCTCACACACAAACACGCTCACACAAACACACTCACATACTCACACACAAACACACTCACACACAGCCACGCACACAGGTTTCTGTTTATTTTAGCCACTGACAGAGTTCAGTTTGAGAAGAGAACAAGTATACTCTTTACAACACCCCCCCCCCCCCCCCCCCCACCCACCCTCATATCACAGTGTGAATGCCTCCCAGGCTCTGCCCAGGCATGTGTGTGCTGTTGGGCAGTTTGGGACAGCAGTCCTGGGAGACCAGAGGTGATGTGTTTAAAGAAGACTTCACTGTCTGTCCTCAGCACATCAGTGTCGTGCTGTGGAACGTCATCGGCATCATTTAAGACCAGTGAGTGACCACATCACGACAGACACAACGTCCGGTTTATAACCCAGATTTTCTCTCTTCTTCTTTCTTACTCATCCTGTTTTCACCCTTAGCAGCTTCCCCGGCTTACTGCTATACATCCACACCGCTGACAGTCTTGTGTGTGTCTGTGTGTGTGTGTGTCTGTGTGTGTGTGTGTGTGTGTGTTTGTAGTTTTACAAGTCACTTGTCAGCAGGGGAAGCTTTTTGCTCGTTATCTGCAGACAAGACCATCTCTCCCACTCAGACGTGTCTCCTAAAGACCACAGAAC
Source organism: Chanos chanos (assembly GCF_902362185.1). Classification (NCBI taxonomy): domain Eukaryota; kingdom Metazoa; phylum Chordata; class Actinopteri; order Gonorynchiformes; family Chanidae; genus Chanos; species Chanos chanos. Next base: position 16,316,798 of record NC_044509.1, read on the forward strand.
GCGAGATTTGCTCAGGGCCACTGCTAGAGAAAGTCTTCCTTTGGAGAGAAAAAGTATGTTTTATGTATTCAGCCTCGGATTCCTCCTGTTTTAATTATCACCTGAAGACGGGCAGTGATTTTTAACACATCGCTAAGGTGAGGCTCAGAGTCAACCCATCTCTTCCTGATATAGCAACAGAGAGAGAGAGAGAGAGGGAGAGAGAGATATTTTGGCAAGGAGGTTTTAAAAATACATAAAAATACATGGGTGAGATGTTTCTGAAATTCTGTCTCTATCTTGGTTCAGTGGTAAGGCTAAAGATATGGCACCCTGATAAAGCTCTTCCCACTGGGGAGCAGATAAGAGCAGCAGCGGTGGAGATTTGGGGTGGGGGTTGTGTGTGTGGGCGGGGGGGCAGTAGAGGAGATTTGAGATGTCTATCAGGCAGGATGAAGGGTTTTTTTGTCTTGCAGATCCAGTTGAAGGACACCTGCAGGCGGGGCATCTCTGCCCCATGCCAACGATGATACTCAAGGTCAGACTCATTCACCCTTTGGCATTCAGCAACAACAGGAAGGAAGTCGGGGGGGGGGGGGGGGGGGGGGCGCTTGACACAGGAGGGAGTTGCTGTAAAATCCATCACAATCTACACCCCACCCCCCTCCCCCACCCCTGAATACATGCCATGCTGTCTGTAACCCCCTCACTGTCTGGCAGATTTTTTTGTTTGTTTGTTTTTCTTTCTGTTTTGTTTGGTTTTTTGTTTGTTTGTTTGTTTTTCAGTGGCACCCAGATACGAGGACAGACTTTAGAAGTCAAAGCCTTTAAAACCGCCTCATAGTGCCAAACAGAAGGCAGAGCCCCAAGAGTGTGTGTTGTGTCTTTGTGTGTGTGTGTTTGTGTGTGTTAATTTTGGAGATAGAAACAAAGCAGTCTTAACATTATGTAAAGAGACAACCGTCCTAATTCACCCTATGCTGGCGCCTGTTCCCCGGCTGAACTCCGTGTCTGTCTCATCTCGTTTTCACCTCCCCCATCTGAAAACTCAAATCCTGCTTTATCTGGAGCGATTAATGGTTAGCCCAGCTTCCCTCACCGCTCTCCTGTTTGGGATGCTCTCAGTCAAGGTCAATGTTAACCTCCAACCAATCACGCCTTTCATTTATTCAGACAATGTTAACCTCCAACCAATCACACCTTTCATTTACTCAGACAACGGTAACCTCCAACCAATCACGCCTTTCATTTATTCAAACAGCACTCTCTCTTTTTTGTTTTTTTTTTTTCATTTTGAGACTGATTGCTGTGTGGTAGCTTTACTTTGTTTGGGGTCAGATAAAAGTTACAGGACACAGCTGGTAACTGTGTGTTACAGTTACACAGTCGTTACATGTTATTACTGTTACTAGAGTCACTATATGTTACAGCTGAACAGTTGTTATATGTTACTGCAGTTGCTAGAGTTACTATATGTTACAGTTACATGGCGGATAACTATGCAGTTACTTTTGTGTTACTACAGGTGCTAGAGTGACTGTATGTTACAGTTACACAGCTGGTAACTGTATGTTCAATCATCTCCAGCAAAGTGAGGTGAGCTATAGCTCTGCAAAGTCAGCAAACTGCCTTTTCTGTGTGTTTAGGTTAAAGAAATGGAGGCTTATGGCTGTTAGGTGAGATTAGGCATCAAAATTTGCCTGCTTATCTCCCGTTTTTGTCCAGAGCGCACACTGACCACGCTCCCCTCTGAGGGCAGGCGATATGGTAAATTAAGACGGGAACACTATATGGAATTGTATTCTGGATCGGAGAGAATACAGTGCAGCCTTGGTGAACTTGGGCACTCGCGCTGTTTTGTGTTTGAAATACTCTCACCTGTGTACTCAGACAGGATTCGCCTGATAAATGTTCCTTTCTCTGATGATGCAATTTGCCTGAACATGAACCACTCAAAGCTGGATTTAAAACTGGTGTTGAACCAAATTGACCCCTGACACATGGAGAGAGACAGAGAAACTCAGGCAACAGGGCCTTGGCAGTAACTCAGCAGCAGGGCCAGACGGCGCTGACCGCTAATGCGTCACCGGGCCTGAAGGAAGTGCTCAGTATTTTAGTCGAGACATTTGATTAAAGGGATGGAAACACGGAGACGAAGTGATCAATAACCTCGCTGCTAAGTGTCTGGGTTCTGTTTCAGTATTCATCTTCCTCAGACAGCTCTTCAGTATGTTCACTTTCATTTTTGCACATTAGTTTTCTCATTACTCCAAACAGATGTGTTTGGCGGATGATGAATCAGCCAGTTACGTAAAATTTGTCACCAATTGACACCTTCCTGTGCTTTTAAATGTCCTAGTACCTTTCCTTGCATTGCTCCAAAGGCACACACACCCACACGCACACACACACACACACACACACAGACACACACACACATTCACACAAACTTTTCTGAGTGTAGTTAGATGTGTCTGATGTCTTTGCACGGATGGTGACTAAAGACATTGAAATGAACCGTCTTCCTCCTTGGAGAGGTTAATGAGAGAGACAGCACTGTCCCCCTCCTCTGTCAATCCCACTGTTTTTCTCTCCTCTCTCAATCCCTCTGCTCTCCCTCCGTCATTTCATTAAGAGGAGGGAGATTACAGAGCCCGGGAGCTCATGCAGATCTGATTAAACTTGTGTAACTGGACTGCATACTCTCTGCAGCCAGAGCAAGGGAGCAAGGCACTTAATACAGGAGAACGAGAGAGAGAGAGAGGGGGGAAAAGAGTCAGAGAGAGAGGGGGGGGGGAGTGTGTGAGTGAGAGTGGTGTGTGTAAGCTGAAATGTATCTGTTCCTTAAACTGTGGAGAGAGAAAAAAACACCCCTGTGAGGTTTGATTTTCCTCCGTGGCGGTGGTTTCTGTTCCAGGTGGTTCTTTGGTTTCCCCGGTGCGTGTTAAATGCGGTTGGGTAAGAGGAATGTAAGCAGCAGAGATCAGCGCGCCGTGCCAACCGAATCCTGCGGGTACAGGGGGCATTTCCCATCTCCTCTGACAGAGACCAAACGGTTAATACACTCCTCTAATTGGCACCCACAGCTGCTGTCTGTGTGGATGGGCGAGTGTGCGTGTGCGTGTGCCCGCTTGTGTGTGTGTGTGTGAGTGTGACTGTGTGTGTGTATGTGTGTCTGAGAGAGAGAGAGAGAGAGAGAGAGAGAGGGGGGGGGGGCAGGCAGGGGGAGGCTGATTCTGCAGCCTTTGCTTTGTATGACAGCTGCCTAATTGGGCATTCTCCCCTTGTAGCGCGGCCGGCTCCTCCAGCCCGGGCCTCTGACGAGTAGCAGAGGATTACAGATGAGGACACACTGACCCCTTCGACCTTCCCCTGCACAGTTGCGGGGGAGGGGCTCGGCAGAAAGGGGGGGGGTGACGGGGCGGAGAGGGGCGTGTGTACGTGTTCCACGGTGCTGGGTCACCGAAGGATGAGGTCATGAGAAGGTGGGGTTTCTGCCAGGTGGTGGATGACAGGGTGTCACATGACGATAGCTACGTGTCAAGGTGTCAAGGGCGGTGCTATCAGCAACTGCCGCAACCTTCTCTTCTTCTTCCTCTCCTTCTTCTTCTTCTTCTTCTTCTTCTTCTTCTTCTTCTTCTTCTCCTTTTTCTTCTTCTTCTTCTCCTTTTTCTCTTTCTTCTCTCATTTTTTTCTTTTCAGCATTTTTTTTTTACTGCTTCTGTAGATCATGGCTGTCTTCACTCCTCTTCTCAAAAATGGGTGGTAGACAATTACAGTCTCCCGAGTACTGTAATTTTACATTTCTCTCTCCCTCTCTCTTTCTCCCTCTCTCTTTCTCCCTCTCTCTCTTTCGCTCTCTCTCTCTCTCTCTCTCTGTCCTCCCCCTAGCTGTGTGTGAGGCTGCCAAGGTGAGGTTGTGTCCTCTTGTTAGGAGCGATTAATGGCACTCGTTATGTACATAATGAAATATTGCTGCTGATGCTAGAGGTGCTGTTGACTTGCTTATCTGCCTGGTGCTGCTGCTCTTCTCTTTAATGCTGAGTGGGAAGAGCTTAGCTGTCCACACACACGTTCCCTTAGGCTTCTGTACCCTCACCTCTAGTGTCAGACGCACCGCTACTTTTGGGACGCGTAAAATCGTCGACGTGCGTTAATGCTGTTCTCTGACACGGGGGGGGGTTCTTACGTCTGAGAAAAAAAGGTCACTATCAGAAGGTAGCAGTAATAGTATAATAGTAGTAGTAGTAGTGATCAGTTTATCAGGAAGTGTTGTTTATTGTTGCATTTGTTCTGAGTAAGATAGTTCAAACACACTCTACCCAGCTGAGTGACTCTTGTGTTTTGTTTCCTGGCCAGGTGTGTGTGTGAATGTTACCTTTAGTGGATCTTCTCCCACTGTTTAACATCAGAATTTTGGGCCCAGAATTTCTCTTAGAAGTTTTCTTTTCTTTTTTTTTTTTTAGGCTGATGCCTGAACTCGCTCTGTAAAACGTAACGTCCGTTATAGATGATGGTAACTGGGTCAGAAGGTGAAATGTGCCACTGTGCATTTCCTCCTTTGAAGATCAGAATATTTTCAGTTATAAAAATGGGTTATTGTTATTTTTCGTAACAGCAGTTGACTCCTGTGGCTCACCTTTACCTTGGCCTTGAATGTGTGTGTGTGTGTCTGTGTGTGTCTGTGTGTGTCTGTGTGTGTCTGTGTGTGTGTGTGTGTGTTTGTGTGTCTTTGTGTGTGTGTGTGTGTGTGTGTCTCTGTGTGTGTGTCTCTGTGTGTGTGTGTGTGTGTCTCTGTGTGTGTGTCTGTGTGTGTGTGTGTCTGTGTGTGTGGGGGGGGGGCAGGGATGACGCCCGGGCAACTGCAGGTTTATCGTTGACCTTGTTGTGCACGTAGCTGCTTTTCCAGTGTCTGAGTGAAGCCCTCTAATCCCACGCCCCGGTACACGTAGTCTTGATTAGTGAGCGTAGTTATCTGTGCAGAAGACATCCTGCCCTCCTTTAGCACTAACTCTGGTCTGGGCCAGGAGCTGTGTGAAGTCATGGGAGAGCACATGAGAGGTAAACATTTACAGAAAGACACTGTGTGAGCACATGAGAGAGAGAGACAGAGACGGAGAGAGACAGAGACAGAGAAAGACACTGTGTGAGCACATGAGAGAGAGAGACAGAGACAAAGAGAGAGAGAGAGAGAGAGAGAGACACTGTGTGAGCACATGAGAAAGAGAGACAGAGACGGAGAGAGAGACAGAGACAGAGAAAGACACTGTGTGAGCACATGAGAGAGAGAGACAGAGACAAAGAGAGAGAGAGAGAGAGACTGTGTGAGCACATGAGAAAGAGAGACAGAGACAGAGAGAGAGACAGAGACAGAGAAAGACACTGTGTGAGCACATGAGAGAGAGAGACAGAGACAGAGAGAGAGAGAGAAAGACAGAGACAGAGAGGGAGAGTGTGTGTGTGAGTGTTCGTGCGCGTATATATGGGAGAGAGAGAGAGAGAATGACAGTGTGTGTGTGTGTATACGAGAGAGAGAGAATGAGAGTTTGTGTGTGTGCGTGTGCATGTATGTATGGGAAAGAGAGAGAGAGTATGTGTGTGTATGTGGGAGAGAGAGAGAGAGAGAATGAGAGTGTGTGCGTGCATGTGTGTGTGTATGGGAGAGAGAGAGAGAGGACCAGAGAGGAGGAGGAGGAGAGAACAGAGGGTCGGTGGTTATTAGTATTCCAGTGAAACATCTTTGCCAGTAGAGCAAATTGATTACCACACTGTACCTGTTTCAGTCTTCCTAGTGCTGGAGGAAGGTAGGCTAGCAGACTGTGTGTCTGTGCTCTGGCCATACAGCTGTTCAGGGGGACCGCTTAGATTGGCTTTTAACACACCACATACTCTTAATACAGAGACATTTTACTGAACAGACCACCTACCTACAGTCTAGCCTTCTGTGTCTTGGTTATGTTGGCTGTAGTGTGTGTGTGTGTGTGTGTGTGTGTGTCCGTGCGCGTGTGTGTGTGTCCGTGCGCGTGTGTGTGTGTCCGTGCGCGTGTGTGCGTAGATATAATAATATAAGAGAGAGACCTTATATTAATTCTGCTCCTATGTTCAGTTATCTCAGAATAGGAGTGCTGATCTAGGATCAGCTGTCCTTTGGCACCATAATTGTATTCGTGAGGCTTAAACTGATCCTATGTGAGACACTCAACATATTAGTGTTTTCTGCTGTGGAGTGGCTGTGGAGGAAAGTGACCTTTATGTCCAGTAAGTAACTGGTTTAACTCCAGTGTGGAGTGAGGTGAAGTGAGAAGAAGGTTTTTTCGTTAACCGTAATAGGGAGTAGCAGCGAAAGCCATCGATCTCATTGTGGAAGTGTGGAGGAGAGAGGGGTGTTGGGGAGCAGTTTTATGTGGAGTGTGAGTGGAGGAGTGATCTGTCCTGGCATGCCTGTGGAGCAGTGGGAGAAAAGAGCTCAGTCAGTTTCAGATGGAGTCTGGGAGGAGGAGGAGGTGCAGGAGGTGGACTGATTAGTTTGGGTCCCGAGTGTGGGAGAGTCCCAGTAATCGCATTGAGGTGTCCTGGCATTTTATTGGCATGCGTTGTGTGTGCCAGCTCCTGCCAGCTGGAGGGATACTTCCTGAGGTTTGCTCCCAAAGGTTACCCCTAATCGTTTTATCTGTTAGTAGGTTAAGTGCGCTTAATTGAGCCGACACGTCCATCTAATCATGCCAACCGGTTTTAAACCATACCGCTGGTCATACAGAAAACCTGTTTTAAACCATACCGCTGGTCATACAGAAAACCTTTTTGAATTTAAACCGGACCGCTGGTCATACAGAAAACCTGTTTGAATTTAAACCATATCGCTGGTCATACAGAAAACCTGTTTGAATTTAAACCGGACCGCTGGTCATACAGAAAACCTGTTTTAAACCATACCGCTGGTCATACAGAAAACCTGTTTGAATTTAAACCAGTTCGCTGGTCATACAGAAAACCTGTTTTAAACCATGTTGCTGATCAGACAGAAAAACTTCTCAGATTAGGGCTGAAAAAAATGGACTGTATTTGCTCTATCTGCCCTGAAACAAAAGAAATTAGAGATACGATTCTTAATCTCATTCATAAACTCTTTGTGAGACATGCTATCTTACGCGTAGTGGAAGTGTGAGCTATTCCAAAAGAGGCTGCAGTTTGGATGGAACCGAGGGAAGACATTCTCATAACTTACCCCAGTGTTTCCATGGCAACACCACTGTGACATCACAATATCTGAATGCACATCTACATAATATTAAGTACATAAATAGAACCTGTATTATACATGACAATATGGTTAGTAATGGGACACTCGGTAAATGCTCAGGTATTTTAATGGACATTCAAATTGACTCTGGTCTTCGTTGTGTCACTGACATGGTTCATGCTGTATGACCGTAGAGGCCAGGCTGTAAAGATAGCGCTCTGGGAACTGTGTGCTGTGTTTGGTTACGGTGTATGAGTCAGGAGAGTGGGATGCTTTTGCTAAGAGTGAGGTGATTGTGAAATAGGGGCCAAAGTGTGAAATAAAGTCCCTCCACATGAGTGAGAAATAGTTCCTGTACATTAAGAGCTGCAGCTAGAGTTGCAGTCAACTGTAATCAATATAACATGGTATTCTATTAAAAGGCGAAAAAAAAAAAAAAAAAAGAGTTTGACCCTCTTACGATTTGAGGAGATGAATGTGGTTCCACACTTATTTCTGATTCAGGAGATTTGATGGCACAATCAAGCCGAACCAGTGCCTGCTCTGGCCCAATCACAGTCAGGGCTGTGCAGATTTTGGCGGGAAAGAAATTCACTGATGGGGGCAGAAGTGGATTTGGAGCTGCACCGGTCGGATGATTCACAGTCTTACGGGGATTAATTTGTCTCCCTCGCACCATTGACGCTAGATGGAATTTTCTCCCGTGATGCCTTCAGACGTAAGGGATGTGTTTCAGTGCTTAATTCTGACATGTTAGGATCCGTCGTTTCAGCTTTTGGGTACTGAGGGAGTTGAGCGTCTGTATGTGGCTGCGTTTCCTGTGGTTCCGCGTCTTTTGGGGGCTTTTATCGGGAGGAGAAAACAGAGCGAACGCGCAGGAGCAGACTCAGGTTATTTAGGTCATACTCATTTGTGTTCAGATGACACTGGCCCCTGTAATTGAGGCTTGTAATGAGTAGTTTGTTTGAAAGTGCTCTGACTGTGTGTGTGTGTGCGTGTGTGTGTGCGTGCACAGAATTAGGTCACCGTGGCCTACATTTTGGTGCGTTTTTGATGATTGCTGCTTCTAATTGACCGAGCACCTGTGCAATTTGTAGTAGACAAACAGACAACCGCTGTCGGGTTCGCCATGGTAACCGAACTTTTAAACTGAACCTTTAAACCGAACTTTTCCTCCAACGAGTTTTGGGGGCTGGGAGTTCACAGGGCCAAACGTCTATGGTTGCGCTTGACCAGGTCACTCCGCTTTCATCTTTAATTTAATCCCGTCTAGCCAGAGCGAATTTACAAACGCCACAGAAAATATGAGAGTGAGGCGGCCCCCCTGTTGAGCTCTCGCCGCGGCTCTATCCTGGGATAACGTGATATAAACAGGGTTTGTGGCTTCTTTTACTTCTTTAAATTCCTTTAACCTTGATTTACCTTTACTGCTCAGACAACACATCTGCCAGGCTTGTGTCAGATATTACTGATACGCTCAGCGAGGGCTGGATTGTCACTTTTTATTAACACTAAGAGCATTGCGTGGACACCAGCTGTTGCGTCAACTCGACAGCTTCGGCAACGAGGACGACCTTGACTTTAACCGTGGAGCCTGTGGCTCATGTTTTTTCTTTTTTTTTTTTTTTTAATCAAGCATTTTAAATGGTTTAAATGGATTACAAGTCTTTACAATGGATGTAATTTATTAGCCTTTTTTGGAGGGGGTGGTGGGATTGAGGTGGGGGGGGGGGGGGGGGTTGCAGTTAATCTTGCAGTTAATCTTGCACCCCTACATGTGAGCGGCACTCGATTGGCTTTTGGATATGAAGTCTGTGGTATTTGCATCAGGTCCAGTGTTCACGGAGCAGTCCATTTCTCCCCAACTCTTCGCTGGAAATTGCCTCTCAGCCACTGATAACGCCATGACCTTCCTGTTCTTCGTGTCTCTCAGAGAGAGAGCGAGAGAGACAGAGAGAGAGAGACAAAAGACACCCGAGGTTGATAAAGCTTTCCCAGCTCCCGGCTGCTTCTTCCGTTTCTGCTCTCTCTCTCTCTCTCTCTCTCCCCCTCTCTTTTTTCTCTAGCCAGTGGCAACAAAAATCACTTTAAATGCTGTTGGGTGTTATTGCTTGACATTGTCAAAGATAATGGATAATTACTGGGAGGCCGTCGAGTCTGGACAGACGCCTCGCCTTTCATGTCCAGCAGCGGTGAGTTCACTGGTGAAGAACAGCACGGAGATGGAGGACACACGTTTACAGATGCTAAAGGTCGTTTCCAATATGTGCACTCCAGCATCACGTATTACATACATATTTCTCTATCCTCGCACGGCGGGTCTCATTGAGTTCCACTCTCCTGTAATGCCCCCCCCCCCAACGCCCGCATTCTATGTACGCTGGCCTGAACATCATCAATTCATTGCCACACACGTGCCCCCCTGGCTGGTCCCTGCCCATTCCAGACCAAGATTTTTTTTTTTTATTTGAAAAATAAAAAAATGTGTTCGACGTGACCTGACCTGGCTTACATGCATTAATCTAGCGTTGGGGCTGCTGGGCATTTAGTCTTTATTACCTTTATGAGTTCGCATATTTGTTTTCAGTGTCCCATAGAGATTGTGTCCAATCGTTCTAGATAGCGCTAAAAAAAAAAACAGGGCAAAAGCATTTTGTTTGTAGGACAGCAACACAAATATAAACATAGCACACTGTTCCCCTTTTAAACTGAGTTAAGCCATTGGCGGGAAAACAGACTAATCCACCACCCATTAAGATTAGCAGGAGACGTCAGATGGTGGTGTTAAACCAGGTTTTTGTTTTGTTGTTTTGTTACATTTGGGTCAGAGGCTGAAGCTCCTCCCATAACCTTGGAAGCTGAAGATGATGACCAAGCCTGAGTTTATTAATAAATGAACTAATTACCTCTCACCCGTCGAAACCCAGCGCCTTGTTTGTTTTTTTCAGCTTGAACTCTCTTTTGAATGACCTTTTGAAATGCAAATCTGTTTGCATTTGATTTGAATGCGTGTGGCAGCGTTACATGTGCGATCCAAAAAGGTGACTTTACAGAACATCCAGCCGTCAAAGTTTAACCTTCAAGTCGAGCTAGTCCGCGTTTGTTGCAGTCACTCTGATGTTTGGATTGATTTAACAACCACGTTCCTGTGCACATCGTACCACGCACACTTCACAACTCCTTTCCCCAAGAATCTCTCTGTGTGAGAGTGATGTTCTGAGGGCTGTATTCAAACATAGATTGCGTTTAACACATTAAGCTTGTGTCAAAAGGGGTGAAGTGCAAGGTTAAGACGGTCTTTGGCAGCCGTGCAAAACTCGCAGGAGGTGGAAAGCCCTGAATAAATTGACCTCCGTGGACGCGAGCCCTGACAGAGACAAGTCTGGGCTCTTTGCGGTGACGGGGCCAACAGGGTTCAAGCTCAGGGCGTCTGAAGTCGGAGCCAGCGGCCGTGTCATGTTATCTGACAGGCCCCGGGCGCCTTCCGACGCCTCGGCCCGTGGAGCCGCAGACGTGACAGGTGCGCTAGGCTTCCCCTCCGCACACATGCCAGCCTCACCAAGACGCTGGCAACCAAAGTGTCGGACGCTGGTGACAGTCACCCTCCGTTCAAAGGAGATCTCTGGCCATCCCAGGGCTGAGTCTCATGCCTTTTCTGAGCCAGGATGCTCCACAGGACTGGAGCTGGTGAACTCTGCCCACGTCTGACAAGCCCAGTGTGTGTGATTCTCCATGGCTGTTTTTGTCCCTTTCCTTTTCTTTCCTTGTACAGAATGACACGTTTTGTTTTTTGTTTTTTGTTTTTTTTTAATCAATTCTGCCTGTAGGGTTGTCTTTTCACTTTGGCGGCAGGTACATGTCTGAGACATACAATGACATTCCAGGTATAGATTTCAAAGAGACAATATACAACTGAAAACAAAACATAAAACCGTAAACGGCTGACTGTGATGTACGGTTGGCTGTTGCAGGAGGTGTTTGTTTGCTCTCTGTGTGTGTGTGTGTGTGTGCTTGCTGTCTCACTGTAGCTCCCGCGTTGAGGAGCAGTGACAGTGGGAGCGGGCATCGAGGCGATGGGTGACTGACCCTCTTTGCTGTTTGTCTACCGGCTTCACCACAGCTGTCACGCAGTCAAATAGGAGATACGGGGGCTGGGCTGAGGAGGCAACACTGAACTCACCGCAGACATTCAGATATGCCTGGCATTTTGGACACCGCTGGCGCCAAAGTTGTTTTGTTCCATATTCACAGCAGATTGAAGTATTGAATTTAAAAAAAAAAAAGGAACAAATCTTGTTCATTTTTCATCATAAGTTGAGTGTTCCTGTATTGAATCAACACAGTGCAAAACATCAGTTGACTTTTTTTTTTTTTTCAAAATAACTCCTCAACCTCCAAACCAAGTCTAATTTGTTTTTCAGTCTAAGGTTTGGACACCCTCTAAAAACGCAGTATAGGAGTGTGATTTTGAGTATGAAGTATTTGCACTTCAAAATAAGACTCAAAATGAGGTTTTTGTTTCTTTGGGGTTTTTTTTTGTTTGTTTGTTTTGTTTTGGTCTGACTACAGTCTTGAGGACCTGACTGAGGAACATGCTTGACACATACTGTGGCACGTTGCTCTCTCTGTAACAGCACAATAACAGCAGGCCTACCTACCGTCACTGCCAGCGCTCGCTCCCGAGTACAGCCTCTGACCCTCGTCTTGAATCACTGGCTTCCTCTGACGGTTGCCGTGGCAGTCCATTCATCTTCCTGCCCCCTATTTCCCTCTCTAAACGGTCACACGGTTTCTAAAACTGATTATGACCTTGTGCGGCATCAGGAGCCTGCTCTTTCGGGGCGCTTGACGCGGGGTCACGTTGAGAGATTTCGCCTGTGGAATGGGCCTCAGTTAAAGGTGACGTGGTTGAGGGTGAAGCTGGAGAGTCTGATAAATTGGTGGAGAGCTGCCAAGGCAGCTGAAGGCGGTGGCTGTCTCCGTCTCACGAAGCGAGCCAAGCGGCGTCATCCCAGAGAGAGGCGGTGACATTCTCCCGAGTTGTGTTTTGGAGGAGTAATTTTGCTGAGTGTCTGATTCACCCCCTGAAAGAGCCAACAGTGGTCATGTTAGATTGATTTAGGCATGAAAACATTCTTCACTTCATAAAGAAATGAATGCAGCTTGTTCTATATTCCAGCCTGCGCTCCACACGGAACAAAATGCAATCCATACCTGATTATTAAAATAACATATTTCAATGAATATAATGCAGTTTTTTTTCATACTAACAATATTACATAGCAAACACAGTTCCCCACACTACTCTTCTGTTGTGGTGGCAGAAAACCTACTCAGTCTGGTGTCTTTCTGTTAACAAGTTTACCGAGGTGATATTTAAAGGCTGCTAGAGGCTTGTCTTGCATCTTGTGTGTCACTGAATGGTTCTGGTGCTATTTAACAGGCCAGCGTTTGATTTGTGAGTGTTCATGTTGTGAGTGTGCTGCAGTGTTTGACGGTTAGTCCTGCCTCTCTGAGTTAAGTTCAGAGTGGTTACAGGCTGTCCTAACCAGTCGTCTTGTCCGTGGTGGGCCCTGTCGTGTGGAGGAGGGAGGCTGAGCAGTGTGAGCCCTGTTTGCGTGTGCGGAGCTAATCCAGGGAAATGATGGCCTGCACGCAGAACAAGAAGCAGAGCACTCAAAAGCTCTTCACATACGAGAGAGAAAAAACGAGAGAGAGAGAGCGAGAGAGAGAGAGCGAGAGAGAGAGAGCGAGAGAGAGAGAGCGAGAGAGAGAGAGCGAGAGAGAGCGAGCGAGAGAGAGAGCGAGCGAGAGAGAGAGAGCAGGAGAGAGAGGTAGAGCGCAGTGGCGCATTTCATGAGTGGCTTTCAGAGCAGTGCGGCATGATGTGCTTATGAGAACAGGTCTTGTTTGGGAATTAAGAGTTATCCTTCATACATACCTCTTGCATAATTTTCAACCATTTATGCTGAGGGGTTTTTTTTGTTTGTGTGTGTGTGTGTTTGCTTCTTTGGGGGGGGGGGGGGTTGTAGTTTGTTTTTTTTTTGACTGTGATGATCTGTTTCGGAAATGGAGGCGTCAAAGTCCTGTTTTGCTTTTCTTGTGTGCAGCTCCATTGCAGAAAATGTGTGTAGAAAATGGCATAGTTGTTGTGATCATAAACAGAGCTTAATAGAAGTGTGATATATTAATCATGGTTCCTGTTATTATGTCTCTTTTACTTAGATAGATGAATGTTAAGACAGAGGAATCAGTATTGCTTAAAGAAGTGACCTGTTCGAGACATAGAGTCAGACAGCAGGCGTTGCTCTTAAATAACTGCGTGTGGGTCATGGTGTGAAAGCTTGTCACTCATGTCCTGTTCTCTGCTCCTGTTACAGGTCCCTGTGTGGCTTGGACTGAGATCAGGAGAGCGGAAAGACGACCCAGAACCCCCCTAGGGCCTCGCCGCAGACATCCCAAACATCCAGAAGCATGGAATACTTCGACAGGATTGTGAAGAAATCCTGCTGATTCCTCTCTGGCTGTGCTTGTAAGACGGCACAGAAGCCCTATGGGGGTAGTCAGGTTAGCACAGAAACAAAGGAATGCCAACTGGGTTGCCCTGTGATGGCATTTCCAATGCCCAACGTTTCTGTGTTTAAAACGTTCTGAGGCTGGAAGACGAGAAAGATTTTGATTCCTCCCCAAGGAGTACTCTGCTCTCTTTATTCATGGAACATTCACTGCTAAGACTTTTTTCCGTAGTTGTCAAAAACCATTGAAGGGGATCCTACTATTGAACATGACTCATGGGGAGGAACCTGGCCCTGAGACACACCAGGATTCAGCTGTTTTAACTTATCTGGAAGGTTTACTAATGCATCCGGTTGCAACTGGGCCTGGCGCCACAGCAACAAGGAGATCAGAGGCTGGCCACAGCAACGAGGAACAGGGAAACAAGGTGGACAAGGGCCTCCAGCTACCTAACCATGCTTCTAGTCCGACAGAGAAGAGCAGCCCTCCGGGAGCTGTCTCGCAGCACCTCAAGAAGGCCAGGCTGCTGCGCTCGGGCACCTGGAGTGAACCAGAGAGCCAGAAAACGAGTGCCCCCACGGCAGACGTGAACGGACAGGAGAGAGAGAACCATAGAGCCTCCCTGGATGGCCCCGCCCAGGGAGAAAGTACACTGCTGGCCTCCTTGCTCCAGTCCTTTAGTTCACGGCTACAGAGTGTGGCGATGTCCCAGCACGTGTCTCAGAACCACAAGGCGCCGGACAGCCAGAACAGAGAGTGCTCGCCTGCCAACAAGGACAACACCTTCCAGTGCTACGGTACAGCTTCCAGTCGCCTCAAAGGCCTAATGAGGAAAAACAAGCTTCAGAGCAACAGCAACAGTGTGCCTTACAGTCGACGCAGCAGCCAGGACCGGCGCACTGAGTCCCCTCGTTCATCTCTGAACTCCTCCCAGCCTGCGGCCCCCGACTCCGTGTCCTGCGCAGAGAGGCTCAAAGCTGTGGCCAATCTAGTGAAGATGCGGTCCAGCCCTGCCCCCTCCCCCAAACCCAGCGTGGCCTGCAGTCAGTTAGCCTTACTGCTTTCCAGCGAAGCCCATCTGCAGCAGTACTCCAGGGAGCAGGCCTTAAAAGCACAATTATCTGTCCGATCTGCCAGCGAGAGGCTCGCAGCCATGGCCACACAGCAAACGCAGGATAAAAGGCCTCCCAGCATGGGAGAGACCCCAGTGGCTTCAGACATGCTAAGCTCCTTAAACACCTCGAACGGAACACTCCCCCAACCAACGTTGAACTCCAGCAAGAGAAGCCCCTCCCTGACCCCAGGCTATAGTACAGCTTCCCCTCACTCCACTCCACACCCTCCCAAAGAGAAACGTCCTTTTGACAAACACGGCGGCCGGCCACCGCAGAACTGCAGCACCTTGCTCCTGCTATTGCTTAACAACCACAACTCTCAGAAACAGCTGACTAAGAACGGCCACCTGGATGATGACTGCGGTATCCTCCCTAGTCATGCTCCCTCTCTGCATTCAGACAGCGAGTACTCCAACCAGGAGAACAGCTTGACCAAAGACAGCAGTGATGCAGAAAGTTGCTATTCCAGTTGTTCCCCTATTGACCTCTCTGTGAGGAGCAGAGTGTCCAGCCAAAAGCCAGAGCCCTCCTCCTCGTCCGCTGCCACTTCCTTGGACAAGCTCACGGAGTCCCTGATAAACAAGTGGAAGCCAGAGACTCCAGGGCAAAAGGTCCTGGAGGCCAGGGAGCTGGACGTTAGCCCAGACATGAAATCCCATCAGAAGGTTACTCTCATGCAGTTACTGTTGGACCGTAGAAATAATGAAGAGGTAAACAAAACCGCTGATAATCCAGATTTGCACCCTGATGCAACCCCCAGTCGCATGTCTGCAAGCCCTCTGAAACCAACTGGCTCGTTCGAAGAGTGCGGGACTCCTGACCGATTGATGGGTGGAGGTCTGCCCACGTTTTCCCTCGGCGGAGACAAGAGCAGCACTCCATCTCCCTACTCTTATTCCTCTTCTTATGTCCAGTCAAGCCCTTTGGATCTGTGTAAGTCTAAACCTTACCCCAGTGAAAAGGTGTCAGAGCCTGCTTTCATTGCTAGTAAACTGCTACAGAATTTGGCTAAGAGTGGTTTACAAAGCCCATCCCCATCGCCCCCTTTAACAGCCCACAGACCTCATAGCAAAGGGCAAAGCCCAGAACTTGACCTAATCAAGCATCAGGCTCCAATGGATCGCCTCGTTTCACCTGTCAAAAGAAACAAAACCCCTGTTTTAGAAGGACCCCCCACTACTTTCACACCATTTGGGCGAGAGCTGTCCCCCCCAGCGTCGTCACAGATAGAGAACCTCCTGGAGAGACGCACTGTGTTACAGCTTCTTTTGGGCACAGCCTCCCACAAGGAGAAATCGTGTGAGAGGAGAAACTCTGAGACAACAAGGGCCTGCTTTGAGAAACCTCCAGAGGGCTCTGTCATCTGTGACAGCTCAAACGGACCTTCGCTGGATATTAAGATCAAAACAGAGCCCAAAGAGGAGAGTCTTTTGTCAGACATTCCTGACGCTGGAACACGTCCGGGGAAATGGGGAGGACACAAGAGACACAGTCCCCTTGGTGAAACCCAAGACTGTGTTAAGTCTGAACCGTGCACCACCGAAGCTGCCGCTAAGTGCGGCCTTCTCAGCCAGCTCTTAAAACAGCAGACCACCACGTACCAGACAAGCACACGAACAGAGCCCCACACGAGCACAGTGAAGGCGGAGCAGCAGGACTATCAGGTACCTCTTCCCAAGAAGAGGAGACTCTGCATGGAGCTGGCAGAGCATTTGAGCAATGAGCTCTGTCAAAGACCAGCAGACACGCTCAGCGAGAGACTAGTCTCGGGAACGTCCGGGGAACACGAGAGCAGAAGGTTAATTAGCCCAAAAGAAGAAGATTCTCTCATTAGAGGTCCTGCCGACAAAGTTCATCCCAGAGACAGCCAAGGCTTTAACGTCCTAAAGCAGCTTCTCCTCTCAGACAACTGCCTGAAGGAGTTATCCCAGCCGAGGAGCTCACTGAGCCCACAGGCCCCGAACTGCAAGGCCAACGGCAATTTCTTCAACAGGTCTAGTTACAATCACGAACTCGCAAACGTACCCTGGCACTCCCCGTCTCTTATGGCAAGCCATGGCAACCTCAAGTCGCTGTCCAACCCATCCGCAGTTAACAGTAGTCAGGGTTCACCTTGGGCCAAGAGCTCTCCCAAGCCCAGCCCTACTCCGATAAAGAAAGAACCGGATAGCTCACCTTGTTGGACTCTTAGCGGGGAAGAGAAATGTGACTCCAGCCCAGACTCCCCGCGTCTTACCAGATCGAATCCTATATTGTACTATATGCTCCAGCGGGGAAATGGACAGTTGAGGAAGGAGATGGCAAATCAGGGTCTGTTGGCCCACTCTGGGGTTACCGTCAAAGAGGAGCTGGGCGCGGAAGCCAGGGACTATGAGCACAGGCTGAGTGCGGTTCAGCGTTCACCAGCACACAGTGAAAAACATAGCAACAGTGGTGATCACTTCAACGGTTCACTGACGAAATGGTAGATGTGAACTGCCAAAGAGAGAGGGGACGAAGACGCTCCTTTCTGGTTTGTTTGTTTGTTTGAGATACGTTTTTTTTTTGTTTGTTTGTTTGTTTTTTTTTCCTTTTCTAATGCCTGGGTCTTTTTTTTGTCTCCTCTTTTAAACAAAAAGCAGAGACTGTGTAAATTTGAGCATTTAACATGGCAAGATAATCCAAAGCTTTTGAGTTTGACACTGCAAATGTCACTTTCAAATGACGACTATTTTTTGTTGTATTTTTCTTTTTTTTTTAATTGTCTGAGAATATGGAATGCTGATATTGTCAGGAGAAAGGCTTTAATGCCAAATTTGGGTGTCTCAGAACTGCAGCATGCCAATCCACAGAATTTTATGACTCTACGGTGATTTGACTGAGATATATCAAAAAGAAAATGTTTTCACCGCCCCTGCCCTGCATACTATGATATTACTTTGAAACAGTCAACCCTCAGTTAAAGATCACTCGTTTTATTTATGGTTAAATTAAGACAGTCCTCATTGCTTATTATTACACAGTTTTCAAAAAATAAAAATAAAAAAATAAGCACAACACTACATGAAAAAACATTTGTGGCATTAAAACATTAAAACATCAAGTTTTTTTAATCATCATAAGACAGGAACAAACATTCATAGACTGTCAGGATGAAGAGCTGGTCCAGTAAGGAACAGATGACAGTGGGAGAAAATGGAAATACAGAAAGGTGGAGTTTTTATTGGCATGAACAATATGGTGGCCTTGTTGGAGAGAACACATAAGCTAGCTCTTGATGCTAACTGACAGTTCGTTGCATTTTTCCATCAGGAATGAATCTCTTGGTGTTGTATGGTGTTTCTGGCATGAAATAAAAAAAAATTAAAGAATTATAAAAAAAAAAAACAAAAAAAAAAACTTTGTGTATATTTTTAGCTGTTTGAAATGTATCTTTTTACAGTTTTGTATCATTGGCTGTTGTTTGTACTTTCTATTAATATGTAGCATTTCAAATGGTCATGTTTTCTGAGAAAAAAAAAGTGAATTGCATTTTAAAAAGAAGAAAAGAAAGAAAGAAATGTAACATTTTGGGGCAAATGTAACAAATTCCTCCCAGAAATGTGAAAAGATGTTTGCTGTAAACTACAAAACGGTGATTTTCTAACCGAATCTATGTGTGAAGGTACCCGTAAAACAGCCGAGTTATACGCGACCCTGACAGAAAAGGGATTTGTGTGAAAAGAAAAGCTTATTTCAGGTGTCTTTGGCTGCTCCCCTTTTCAAATGTCTTTTTCTTTCTTTTTTCTTTTTCTTTTTGGACAGCAACAAAAGGACTTGTCATGTAGCCAGTCTTAAATGTGATCTTACAATATTCACAGTGGATTTGATGCAATGTTTTTCCTCTGTACAATGGACATGTTTTGACAATGATTAGATACACGTGTGTAAATAGTGCTTTCAAAATGAAAGATAACTATTTTGTATGTTGAACAAAAAGAAAATGCCCTAGTTTTTAATGCCCTAAATTGTAAAGAACAATATATGTCTATTAATGTACATACTGTTGAAAGAGGACAAAATATTCTCCTTTTTTTTTTTTTTAATTTTTGTTCTTTTTTCCCCCTCTGGTTTGGTTTTGTTTTGTTTGCATGTGTCTCTATGTTGTGAGCTAATGATGATCTTTGTTCTGCAACAAGTCATGTAATGTCTGATACTCTACACGACTGCCTATTGCATGCAGAAGCATGGGAAAAAAAAAACCTGTGTATCAATACTGGGAACCGGGGGAAACGTTGAGTCTTAAGTCTGGGGTTTCATATCATTGCGTGAGGGGTATTTCATGCATTTTCAGTCTGTAAACGCAGCCATGGACTGTTGAGTCACTGCTCAAACTTGTGAAGACAAATGTGCATTTTTTTTTTTTTTCTTTTTCTTTCCGTTTTTTCTTTTTTTGTTTTTTTGTTTTTTTCTGTTACTGGTAATAAACTTTAGCTCAAAGCTGAGTTTGCAATCTCTCTATGGCCTGACGTGTTACGACTCACGTCATGCATCAAAAAGATATGTTTGTAGCAAATGATGTTTCATATTTCCATATATATAAAAAAAACTTTTTCTCTTCTTTTCTCTCATTTTTTTTTTATGTTCCTGTCTTTGGTGTTTATTTGCACTGAAATCTTAAATAAAGTATTGAAATGCACAAAACCACAGCTGGGTGGGGTTTTTTACAAATCAACCGCAACTGTCCGTTCAAAGTTGAATTGCCAGTTGATTGTATTGTCCAGAACACATTCATAATTGTTGCCAAGTCTTCCTGCACAGTGAAGTATGCTATACTCTTGACCATGTTTTTACACTCAAAATCATTTTTTCAAAATTCTGTCACATTTTTGTGGATCAATAACAGTTGTCCACTGTGACACGTGTGATTACGTTTGCTTCGAGCAGAGGCCTTCCGCGTCAGACGCTTTTCCAAGGCCATTTTCGTCTGATTGCCCAGGAGGGGTTTACAGGCTGGCCCGTGTCGATGCCTGAGACACCTGAAGGTGAAAATCCACCACCTCATCACGCCTGCCATCCAGAATGGCAGCACTCCGAACTGCACTCCCAACCGCACATGCAGCAGGTCCTTATTCATCTGTCATTCCCTCTTTAAATCATGGGAATGAACTCCGTGTCCTTCAGCTCCACGAGGGCCAACATATTGTCTCACAACTTCAGTCCCTAAGTTGGTCTGTTGATTTTTCTGCCAAGTCCTAACAAAGGCACAAAGGAGATGCCACAGAGTGCTTCCATACACACACACTTACATACATACATATATATACACATATATATGTGTGTGTGTGTGTGTGTGTATATGTATGTATATATGTGTGTGTGTGTATATATATATATATATATGCAATGTCCATAAGACTATGTATATATTAGACTTTCAGTATATATGTGTTAGACCTCTCTGGTATAAGATTTTCTTTAGTCATCTGGCTAGAGGTGTGAGGTAAAGAGTGTGCTCTGTGTTTGCTTTTATGAAAAGTGCTTTTGAAAAAAAAAATTCTATCGCAATAATTTTCATTCGTAATGTTTCTCTTTCTCCAATTATTCTACTCAGTTTTTTTACACTAGTGCTTATACCATTTTAACGCCACGATTGTTAAATTTTTGTTCTCTCCAAATAACACCTAGTATGTATTTTTAATATGCTAGAAATTCCAGGCTAACATTTCTAAAAAGGTTTGTTGGATCACGGGGTCAGTTCGTTTTTATCAGTTCACGGCTTCTCTTCTCACTCTCTCCTCACACACAGAACGGGCTTGTCTGAGCTGCTGTATCGAAACTTGCTCCCAGCTACTGAGCTCTGACTTCCCCTTAACTTAATCCTCTAATGAGTTCTCTTTCCTTCAACTTCAAATAACCTTTCCTCTCTGTGAACTTCTTCATCCGCAGATTCTTATCATGCCTGAACTGCCAATAACCTCTTATTTCCTTTTGGCTTCAAAACAGAGGGGAATATATAAATGCAGCGGTCACAAGTTTAACCAGAGGTCACTGTTCAAACTCTGACAATCGCCTGTTTGTCTGCGGCATCGCCTTTGATAGCACCGCCTTCCACTGGTGACTCTTAGTGTCGGGAGGCCAAAGGGGCTGAGTGCTATTTAACTGAGAATTACTACATCTGGGAAAAGTCTTGGAAATTTCATAGAAAGGAAAAAGAAATCAAAGAGGAATGCCAATGGTTTGATACAAATCATGATAAGATAGTCATTTGATAACACAAATGTATAAGATACAGTTGCGACTCAGCTCTCTAAAAGCCAGGAGGCAGACGAAACATGATCGTTCAGCATCTCTCAAACTGGGTCTAGCATCGCCATTTAAAGTGGTCCAAAAACATGGTGAACACAGTACAGAATTGGCATAAAAAGCTACCTCTGCTTTGCAGGAAAGTTCCGGTCTTTTTTCATAACTTGAAAATATACATTTTCAGACTAACAGTTGAAATAACTCAGCGTTTCAGGGAGCATGTTCAGCACATAGTAAGACAGTTCTTTTTTTTTCTTTTCTCTGTCTTTCTTCCTTTTTTTTTCTCTCTTCCTCAGCTTCCTCGTAGAGTCCCCAGTGGTTATTGCTCTTGAAGGTGTGTTTTTTTGAAGTCAGTGCCTTAGCCTCAGGGTCGCGACCTTTGTCTCCCTCTGACAACTTCAAGCTCGCTGCAGTGGATCAGCGATTCCCCTCCTGGCTCTGAACTCTCCCCAACCCCCTACTGCTGACCCCTCTCCGCAGACGCCACCAGAAATATAACAGCAGGCAGGCACACTCTAACTCATATTTTATTAACCGTAGACATTTTTTAAGCCGGTGTGGTTAAAAGACTGCTTTTGTGGCGGGGGGGGGGGGGGGGGGGGGGGGGTTTACATTCTATTACATCTTGTGATAAGTGAACTCAATTACTGAACTCTGAGGTTCTTGATAATTGAATCTTCATGTGATAAATAATATTAAATAATGAAATATTATATATATATGTATATGTATATGTATATATGTATCATTTATATCATCTCTTCGTTCCATGTTCTCTGTAAAGCTTTCTGTCTTTGTAGAAATGACGGGACATTTCTACATTATGAAGGGACATGTTACAGATGCGAATTTCTTGAGACTGCTCCATTCAGTTTCAGTATTAACAGTTATTATGTCATTTAGATCACATGACTATATGGTTATGTTGAATATGACAGTAAATAAATGAATAAATCTGTGTTTAGCATCGTGGAGTTTTAGGAAACCAAAGGAAGGATGAAGGAGGGAAGCTTGAGTTTAATTTACCATGTAGGTCAGAGTCTTAACTGGAAACTCAAATGAATGAGTGTTTAATAGAGAAAACTTGACTGGATTATGAGAGAGAGAGAGAGATTTGTCCTCTCTCTGCAGCAACCAATTACTCGTTGACTTAAGAGTTAACCTTTCTGACCAATCACATAACTTTTCTAACGATGAGTGTACACTGATATCAAAGACGCTCACATTCCTAATTATCATTTTCAATCCTAATTATACTGTCAACTAAAAATCTCATTACCCTGTGCAGAGCAAACCGATCTCTAGAAAGACAGTGCTCACTACTATTATATTTAAGGTTCTTATCAAATCCAAACACATCTGAGGAGTAAATGCCACCCAGGCTTAATACTACACGGTACAAGAAGAAATATCTTGAAAATGATTTTTTTTTTTTTTTTTTTTATGATGACGATGTCTATGCTAACAATATATGACTATTAGACTTTTTAATACTCTAACAAGGTTTGTAGTTTGTTTAGTTGCTTTAAATATGTTCTACCGCCTGGGATTCCACCCAAGCGACTGCCAGGGTCATGAACCCTGAGTGTAAACATTTCCAAAAATCCTACTCAGACGTGAAAGGTTGGTCCGGTGTCGACCGGTCTTGCTGAGAACAGACTGAAATTAGAGCTCTGGGGTATCGGAGGCCAAAGGTCACCTGAGGTGTCATTCCGAATGCGTTAGTGTGGGATGTTTGTGACATTTATACCTAATCCCATGGAAAAACAGTACCTTTATTTATTTATTTACTTTTTCTAAAAATAAAAAGTAGATCACACGCTCAAGCGCCCTTTGGATGACAGATAAGATAAAAAAATAATGCATTCAAGAGGCGGGAAACTGTGAGGTGTCTCTTCAAATCAAAAGGCTTAATGCATGAGAAGAGAAGTGTATTACTGTCTGAACTAAAAAGTGAACAGGGTGACACGAGAAATGAATCACGTTTTTTTTCTTTTTCTATCCTGGTGGTCCATTAGACGGGGAACGCAAACACATCCACATCAGAGGGAACCTTGGCTACAGAGCAGGGTTTTCACTTTGGAGTGCGGATCTGGTATAAACAAGCTCAGGTGGTTTTTCGTTCTCTGAGACCTGATAGGGAAAGAGGAGTGGCCTTTTAACCGAAGCCGGCTGGCTTGAACTAGTTCATTCATTTGGTGGTCACAAAATCTCTACCCAGCACACACTCTGATCTAATAAATACAGAGAGAGCCACGAGAACGTCCTCTCGAAGACTGTCTCTTAAACAAAGGTAAGAATTTCCATAAGATCACTACACAACATCTATATTTGATTATTCATCTGTGTAAGTCTGGCTATGAGGAATACGGATCATTTATAATGCATTCCATGTGAACTGGTTCTCTTTTTTTTCCCCCTCTGATGTGGTAACCTTGTTTAACGGAAGAAAAGCCCGGAGCTTCACCCATGGGGACGTTAGTGCACGATAATGTCCAGGTAAAGGACCTGAGTTTTATCTCCAAGCTGACTGGGAAGATTGTCCGACTGTGTTGTATTGACACTTTTCTCCATATGAAACACTCCGTTTCAGAGATACTACGGTTCCCTGGTCCATGTTGATCGGAAGACCAGCGCCGCCTCTGTGCAGTCATCTCGTTCTATACCCCCGAGTGCCTTCAACGCTCTCCAACAGATTCATCCACACGTCTGTAAGAGGTGAACAGAGCTCCAGTTTACACTGTCACAATCCAGGCAGCATGTCTGATCAACTGACTCACCTATCTCTGAAGTTTTTCACTGACTGCTAAAACTTGCATAAGTTTATGAAACATTAAACTCCACAGACTTGCTAAAACTCCTGTTATAAAGTTATTACTATACAGCATTTTTTTTTCTTTGAAGACATACAGAGACACATAAATTTAATACATTATGAACACTTTTCACTTAATCACATATGTTGTAACTGCTGTAATATTAAGACTAGGAGTGAGAAATTCTTCACTATTTATTGTCTTGAAACATGAAACGTTTGATTGTGCATTATCAATAAAACTTCATTTCTGGGGAAAACTTCATGCAGAGTTCACATTCTACAAGTCCTGTTTTTAAAAACTGTGCTGACTATTTGCATGACACTGTGTAGACATGACAGTCTGTGTTGTCTCATTGGGCAGAGCCAGTTCTCAGGATCACATGACAGGGTTTTGGTTTTTTTTTTTTCATCTTTGGCAGATACACTGGTTGTGGTCTGGTGGTCCCAGAGAAACTCCAGGGCTGTAAGATCCTGGACCTGGGCAGCGGCTCAGGCCGAGACTGCTACATCCTCAGTAAACTGGTCGGGAGGACGGGACACGTCATTGGCGTGGACATGACCCCCGAACTGGTACGGCATCACAGGACAGCATTCAGCTTCAGGCTGATTTGACAAAGAAAACACCTAAGGTCTCTTTTGAGGTGGATTTGTCTTGTCACCCACTGTGCATTTACACAGATGTATTTACCCTCTCGCTCCCCCTCTCAGATACTGGCTTCCCGTAAATATATACGATACCATCAGGAGAAGTTTGGATATGAAAAACCCAACACCATTTTCGTCCAAGGGTACATGGAGAGGCTGGATGAAATCGGAATAAAGAAGGAGTCCTTAGACATCTTAGTGTGAGTCTCATGAGCGTGTCACAGACAGTCGCTGAGTGAGACAGATTTGCCTTTAATGGGGAAACGGTGACAGGGCCTTGTCCTTGACATGCTGATGTCATCCTCTCTTTTCCACAGATCTAACTGTGCTCTGTGTTTGTGTCCAGACAAAAGAGCTGTGCTCAAAGAGGCCTTTAGAGTTCTCAAGGTAACCTTCAGACGCAGCTTCACATTTATTCACCATTTGTCAAGAAGACCAACAAACAATGCGCACGCGCACGCGCACACACACACACACACGTAGGCACACACACACAAAGAAAAAACCCTCATGGTATCCATTCTGCCGCTGCAAACATACATGGCTTTACTCACAATACACTTTTATACATTTACATTGTGCTACATAACAAATGTTATGCAACTGTTCAGCTTGTGATGACAGTAAATACTATACCGCCACCTGCTGGTGTCTTCAGAAACCTCACTCTCAATAATGCATGTAAGATGTAACAATTGATACAAGTTAAAGTAAGACAAGAAGTGTAGATAACTGAGAATTTTTCAAGATTTTTAAGATTCAAGATTTTCCAAAATCTTTTTTTTTTTTTTAAATATTTTGTGTATTTCCAGACACCAAAATAACTGTGACATAATAACACAAACTGACAGCTCCAATGGTTTAATTTTATAAATGTTATAATGTAATATTATATAATAGTAAATAATATTTGTGGTTTCATGTAGGATGGAGGAGAATTTTATCTCAGTGACATATACTCCAGTGTTGCAGTTCCTGAAACTCTACGACACGATGCAGTTCTCTGGGGTGAGATGTTACTGTCTGAATCACAGGCACATCGAACATGTTTTGTCCGAAATGAATAACAAACTACTGAATTATGCTCAACATTAAGCTCTCTATTATGAGCAGAACTTTCATGAAGGTTTTGTGAGAACTACAAAGTGAGACCTATGATTTTGTAACAGGCGAGGGGATGAGTGGCGCCCTCTACTGGCGAGACCTCATCAGCCTTGTGAAAGAAGTGGGATTCAGTACGCCTTACCTGGTCACTGCAAACCGCATTGTGGTTCACAACAGTGAGCTCCAGAGAAAAGCAAGTAAGGATCAGAGAAACATTGAAGATATGCATATAATCAGTCCACATTACATAACTGTCTCAGAGATTGAGACAGTACTCTGTGAAGGTTTGTTCAGTAGCCCGCCATCTTAAATCTTTTAAAAGTTATACTTAAAACAAAATTCAGTAAACCATCTACAGGACACTACATCAAAGTCAGTGTTATATGTATATCTCTTTTGTTTGTTTGTTTGTTTGTTTTGTATTTGACAGATGGTATTTCATATGTCTCTGCAACATATCGACTCTTCAAACTGCCCAGTAACAGAATTCGCAGGAGTGCGGTCGTGGTCTATAAGGGAACAGTGCCTGACCATCCCGATCACCTCAACTTCGACGCGCTGCATTCATTTGAGGTTTTTGTCTGATTCTCCACACTAACATTTCACACAATGATGGCTATTTCACATTTACCACTGAATAAAAAAATTCACAGTAGTATACACGGCATGAGGTGTGACAGCAAAAGGTCTGGAAAAAAAAAAGGGTTTGAAAATGTTTTCACTGGAGAGTATATTCATTGCGTCTGCGTATCGGGCCTGACACTCGTGTGTGTGTGTGTGTGTGTGTGTGTGTGTGTGTCCCTGGCAGACAGACGTAGAGGTCACTGTCGATGCTGAGATGGCCTCAGTGCTCCGGAGCTGTCGTTTCTCCAACGATTTCAGCATTCAGGACACAGACACGCCTGTCCCACGTCAGCACTGCACCTCAGTGAGTGATTTACACATGACCCATAACTGCTCCCTGTTTTCCTCACAATATACCGTATACAATATCATATTTAGAAAGCGCGCGCACACACACACACACACACACACAGAAATATGCTTGTTTATGTTGTGTTGGAGAGTACATCATTTGCTTCATTCACACATTACACAAAATGTACCATTAAAAAGCGTCTTGATACAAATGTGACCCTCCTCCCACTCAGAAGGTCACAGCCCAACTTTGAACAGACAGTTTATTAGCATTGTGTCTGCCCACTTCACATCTCAAAACACATACCTGTCAAAATATGCTCTCTTCCTCTCTTTGTCTCTCTCAAGTCATGTCAAGTCATGCCAAGTCATGTCACGTGACTTTTTTTGCCATCCCAACCATATACTGTTATGCAGCAGAAGGAAATATGATCCCCCCTGTACTGCAGTGCAATGTACGGCAAAAGCAGACAGATAACATACAACAACAACAACAACAACTGCAGCTTATAGTGCAAGTGAAAGAGAGGCCGTGCAGAGACTGGTTAACACATTATGCCAAAGGACATGGCAAGTTTAGCACAACACAATACAGACAACACAGTAACTACAGTGCAATAAATGCAAAGGACAGAGTTAGGTGAGTGAAAAAGGAGTACTGATAAAATGCACATGGTAAAGGTACACGCACAATAAATAATTAGTACATATACAGGACAGCATGAATGAATACCCAGTGAGTGACTGTAGAGCCATGTAGACCATGCAAGGCTCTCTTTCTCTCTCTCTCTCTCTCTCTCTCTCTCTCTCACACACACACACACACACACACTCATTCATCTGCCCCCCCTCTCTCTCTTTAACAGCATTGTCACCTCAACCCTTTCCTGCTTGCTGACCGATTTCTCAAGAAAGATGTTCCCAAGACCTGTGAGGAAAGACGACCCTTAAATTCAATCATTTGAGTCGATGACGGGAGCGGTAGAATGTGGCAATCTTCATCTTTAAAATTATTTTTCATTTTCAAGTTGTGCAGTCATTGACAATAATTTTGCGTGCTATACAATCATTTTTCACCCGCCTTCAAAGAACAATTACACCTCTGACAAATCTCTCCTTCTACCATTTTACGAACCTGTGCTTATGCTGTTTGTATTCAATACATTTGTGGGGACAAATAAATAAGTCAAATAAAACACAGCAGCCAATTACAGATTTCAAAGTGCACGTCTTCTTTGTAATGAACATATTGGATATGCAAGAGCAATGTCACCTAGGATGCAACGTGGTCCAGCTAACTAAATAAACTGACACGATATTATGTCACTAATTGTGGCTTGCTGCACCACAGCGTCATAACACATCTCATAGCTTTCAACGAGTTTGGTAGCTGGCGGCTCATCATTTCATAGAAACTCGGGTGGTTTCAGCTTCGTACTACGTATTAACTAATAGTGGCAATGCCTATATATGACCAACCAAAACAAATCAATAAACAAATCAACTCTGGTGATGGCACTCTCCCTTAACTGAGGTATGACGTAAGTGTAACTTAACAAGACTCGACTAATGGAACGAGGAGAGAGTCACTGAGGCTGTGTTTTTCTCCCATGCCTGCACTTCCCATGGCGCCCGCCACTGCGCTGAATAGTAGGGGGACATCTTAACTATTATTTTATTTCCGTTGATTTTGCTACGTATTTTATCCTTAGTTAGAATTTACTTTGTTTCGATTTCAACCGGCCATGACCGTGGAGCAGAATGTCCTCCAGCAGCATTCTCAGAAGGTAAACCGCTGTTTGCTGCGAATGTTTTGCTTTCTGCGTCAAAACATGCTAGCTTAGCTCAGGGGGAAAGTTAGCTTGTTAGCCGTGATGTGTCCGAAGAAGTTGTTGGAGAGTGAGAGCCTCCGTGGAGTTTCATATTTCATAAATGCCGTACCAGTGCTGTTACCTAATCACTGACGTTAGCTTTGCTTTTAGAATATCGAAGCGAGCAGAAATTATGTGCTGTTCAATTTATCTTGCTGTTAGCTAGCTTATGAAGCTAACCTAGGTTCTGCTAGCTAACTAGCTTAGCGTTCATATAGCTTGGACGTTAACAACTAGCAGTAGCTAACCCTAGATTAAGATGACACGCCTAGAAACAGTCCGGCTAGTGTAACATTTGGATAACTGTCATGTTTCAATAACTTAGCTCATTTGCTACTTTGCCAACTTCAGTGATTCAGTGCCTAGAATAACTTAAACGCTAACTGTTCTGTTATTCGGTTTGCTTACATTTGCCTCAGAATAAACATTTGTCTTCCAATGAGTCTGAAGTGACCATAAATAATACCGCGTCCTTACGTAACTTAGAACTTTCCAAATGTACGGTTAACATCTGAATGCAGAACAGTCCAACCTGCCTCCGTTACCTGCTAATGCTAGATCAGTGAGATACCTGAACTAGCGAGGTAACGGTATCTTGGCACCTAACGCTTCTGACTAGCCAGCTGCCACTGCCATGTATCCATATACAGAGGCAAACGTTAGTCATACTGTCCTAATCACGTCATTTGACTTTAGAAAGCAGAAGTGCTGTGCAGATAATTTCAGTCCTATTTCATCGTTTGTAGACTGCGGACAACGGGTCTGATGCATTTAATGGGTGAAGTTTGAGGGTGTTGTGACATTTAGCTGAAGTGAGCTAGTTGCTAACTAAAAGCTCGTGTAAGCTCCTCGCGAATTGTAGATTAAGTAAAATACATACAAAGGCAGTTATGAGATCGTTCATTGAGCTCGGTCGTGTTGTTTACAAAGTGAGCATGTGCAGCTAGTCATTTCTGTTGATCTCCGCGTCTGAGAGGCTGACTACTGAAACAGTGAACTACCTCAACTTTCGCAGGTTCTGTTATGACAAGTAGGATAGCTTGCAAGCTAGGTACCTTAATGATAGCAGGCTAACAAGTGACAGCGTAAAGGAGGTATGAAGGTGTTGCAGTACATGGCTTTGCGGCAAGTGTTTGTTGCTTAACTAAGTTAGAATGACATTCCTAATCCATGCATAGAGACGTAATGTTCAGATAGTTGCATATGTTCATAGGTAAAAATGGTCACAAGGTTAGTGCTCCCTATTCGTCCACTCTGTGCCGCCCTCCACTAGGTGCATAATTTGGCAAAATGCCTGTGGCCGTTCGCCTATCAAATTGCTGTTGTGAAATGTTTGTTTACATGTTAGCTGAGCATTTAGCCAAACCGATGGAATGGCTTTTAGGCTGTCGGATTGTAACAGTATGTTAACGTATGTCTATACTTTAGAGTGTTTGAGGACGGGCTTGCTGTCATTCCCGTGTTTCACATAGCTGTCTCATTTGCATGTCACCCATGTGGGGTTAAACGTGAAGTAGGACAGATATTCTATATATTGTAAAAGTTTCAGTGATCGCCATATTATCAGAACGAAGTCGTCCCGTCATAGGCACGATGAACGTGGTTTAACTGTAGTCACCATTTCTGATGAGGTCGTTTTTTGTTTTTTTTTTTACCTCAGGTCACGTAACAGAATGCGTGTTGACACATTCTGCCCTCAGAAAGGATCCAGACCTCCCACACCAATCTCTATACTACTAAATATGCCTTTAGAGGAGGGTAGGGTAATAAGGAGGTGTCCAGTGGACTTTAAAAAGGAAGGGAGGAGAGTCAGCATTGGTTGCAAAACCACTTGCTCAACCCTTAGTAATTAGTTACGTAAATAAGTGAACTGGAGGGACAGGCTTAAAGCGGAGGAGGTTTGTGTTGTGGCTGTAAGCCTGGGCAGCTAGGTGCAGCACTGCTGCTGATGAGTAGGCTGTGCTAAAATAGTGCTCTAGTGTAGTCATCATGTTGAAGTCCAGTATGTAGGCTAAAGGTTTCACTCCAGATCTATGCAAAGCAATGAGCTGTCCCAAGTGCCTGTGACTGCCTAGCTTATATTAGAGGATGAAACGACTGGATAAACAGTTGTGTCTGAATGCAGACGATGTTGAGCTGATGGGTGCCATTGGACACTATGAAGTGACACTAACTCCTAGACACAGTCTAGGGAAAAGAAATAAAACAGTGAATGATCTTAGCTGCCCTTGCAGTAAATTCAGTGGCACTGAACCATCATTTAAAAAAGGGAGAGAGATCTGACTGACTCTCTCTCTCTCAGGAGCTGTCCTGTAGCAGGCCACTCTTTTGAACCTGTTCACACTGACTGATAAGAAGAGACAGCCGGGGTTAACTATCAGACATTCAGAACATACTTTTCGATAAAGGAGACTCTGTCTCGCTTTCCAAACCGCAGTCTGTTTGTTAGGCATCTGACCCATCACCCTTTGGCAAAGTTCTCCCATTTCCCAGGTCTTGCGCCATAAAGAAGAACTGAAAGCCCAGATGGATAGGCCAGCGAGAGCTTAGGCCTAAATCCGCAGACTGTCGCTACTGATCCACACAATATGCTTATATAAGGAAGATTCCAGTCTGGGAAGGAGAGCCTCTGTTTGTATGGGTTCACTTGGCTCGCTGCGTGTTGAGTAATTGCACAGTCAGACAGCTCTGTCTTGTACAAACACAACACGGGCCACACCAGGGCTAAAAACACTGCTGTTGGGTTATTTATGGGGCTGTTACTCTAACATAGTGTTGGTTCCACTCTCTCGTTCTCTTTCTCTTTGTCTCTCTCTCTCGCTCTCTCTCTCTCTCATATGTCTTGGTGGAGCAGAGGTGGTACACCAGTCACTAAAGGGAAAGTGCAGGGAGTTTTAAAAAAAAAAAAAAAACTTGACTTCTTGACATGAAGCATTCCCAGACACTGTGTGTGAAGTGGCCGTCGGTGAAGCCAGGAGAACTAGTGTAGTGTCTTACCCCGACAGTCACAGTCACATTATTAATGTAAAATTGCTGAGTATGTTTTGCTGACACATGGGAGGTCTTACTGGTGGGCGCTCTGGCTGTGAGTTCTCACTGAAGCCCCTGTGCTGTGGATGAAAGCACTGCCAGACATGAGCAGTGAGCTGCGTTCTGGCCTGTGGTCAGACCTGGGCCCTGTGCTGGCCTGTGGTCAGACCTGGGCCCTGTGCTGGCCTGTGGTCTGGCCTGGGCCCTGTGCTGGCCTGCGGTCTGGCCTGGGCCCTGTGCTGGCCTGTGATCAGACCTGGGCCCTGTGCTGGCCTGTGATCAGACCTGGGCCCTGTGCTGGCCTGTGATCAGACCTGGGCCCTGTGCTGGCCTGTGATCAGACCTGGGCCCTGTGCTGGCCTGTGATCAGACCTGGGCCCTGTGCTGGTAGGGAGGCAGTATTAGTGGGAGGTTATGAAGAGTGGGCTGCGTGTGTGTCTGTCTGTCTGTCTGTGTGTGTGTGTAGTGGTTTTATTATTATTGTAATGATATACGGTACATAGTAGGCCGGTTGCACAGGAACAACCAAATAAGACCGTTAGACCCTGAGCTGCGGCCCGTGTCACCGGAGCCAAAGCATCCTTATATGGATTACATGAGCCTACTCTGTATATGTGTGTGTGTGTGTGTATGTGTGTGATTTGACAGAAGTATTCTCTGTTTGCTGTAACTTTTCAGTCAAGTTCAGAGTGAAGGTGAGCAATGAGTAAATGTTTTGCAGGTTAGTGTGGGATCCCAGGTTTCTGGTTGGATAATGAGCATTCACTCAGCAACATTTGATAAAAACCTTTTTTTTCCCAGCTGTTTGTCAGTTGATGTATCAAAATTAATGTCATGATTAATATAATAGCCCTTCCCTGTATGTGGTCAACTGGTTAAACCCATCATGTTTTTCTCTCTCTCTCTCCCTCTCTCTCTCTCTCTCTAGCACCAGCAGACACTACTGAACCAGTTGAGAGAAGTAACTGGAACCACTGATGTCCAGCTGTTACAGCAGGCCCTACAGGTCTGTTTGTTAAAAAAAAAAAAAAAAGCTCCGTCCACATCATCCATTCCCCTCAGTCATCTCTCTGACAACCTGAGATAATAATGACTTTTGGCACATTGCTATGTAAAACATACCTCTGCTTTTTTCTGTCGAGAAAAAAGAAAAGAAAAGAAAGTGGCCAGTTGCTGAGACCTGTTTTTGGCTGTTTTTGGTCTTGATCAGGTCAGCAATGGTGACCTAGCGGAGGCGGTGGCCTTTCTGACGGAGAAGAACACCAAGGTCCCTCAGCAGGAGGAGGCCACGTATTACCAGACCGCCCAGATGGGGAACGACAGATACATCAGCGTGGGAAGTCAGGCTGACACCAGTACGGGTTTCAGTCCTCTCTTGGTTTCTGTGTGATTAAAACCGCCCTGTCCTGCGGAGGGTTCGGCTTCTGTGGTCTTCTGACGAGAAGGGCTTTGAAATGCGTCTCATGCTGAAGCAGGGCTTAGACAAGATCAAACGCATGAGATCCTTGAAAACCTGGCTTGGGTGAAAGAAGTATTTAAAGTATGTGAATGACGGGGCCCTTTCCCTCACACTGCTCCTCCCCCCAGTGTCCCTCTCTACTACAGGGAGTAAAATGCTCATAGGCCGGAGTGTGTGTTTACACAACAAACAAACAAACATCACATGAATTTCTAAAGAGTCTCCATCAAAACTATCGTTTCTCCTTTTCACGTAGAGAACGAGCTCTGAGGGAGAGGATGCACCCAGGACGGTTTTGAAAGGGTTCTGTCATTCAAATACTTTCACAAAGGAGTAAAAAAAAAAAAGTCTCATTCTGTCGCTTCCTTCCATGTCCTGAGCTCGTTTGTGATGTCAGAGGACTGCTGTTTTTGGTTCCCGTTCTGGAGGGTTGTAGCGGTGATTTATTAGGGCCAGTGTCTGAATTACAGTGTTTAAGTTACACTTGAGCACTGCTGGCCTAGCCAAACTGTCGTATCTTTCAACATTGGGGACCACTTGAGACAGCCAGATCCTTAAATGACCTTTGCGACACAGCGCAGGAAAGGCTCGTTCTCCACCCTGCACTGTTACGTGTGATAAAAATCACAAACCAAACAGAGCCTCTCCTGTTAACCGTGAGTTCGTCGTGTGGCGCTCGGTGAGAAACGCTTTTTGTGAAAGGTGCACGTGAGACGGAGAAGTGGCCTGTTTGACTTTCGGTGGTTTTCTCTGTATGATGAATAGAGCTGATTCTGCGCCGGTGATAGTGTGTGTGTGTGTGTGTGTGTGATGAAAAGTGAGTTTGCCTGGTGTTTCAGACGTGATCGATCTGACAGGAGACGACAAGGATGACCTTCAGAGAGCCATCGCCCTCAGCCTGGAGGAGTCCAACAGGGCCTTCCGCGAGACCGGCATCACCGACGAGGAACAGGCCATCAGCAGGTGACCTGTCCGCAGCTAACCCACACGCACTGCATTCTGGGAATTATTTGTCATTCTCTGATGCTTCGCTCTCGCGAGGCAATCATGTTTGTTTCACTAAAGCGTTGTTTAACCTCTTAACGTTTGATGACAGTATGGTAGTGATTGCTAGAAAACCACGAAAATTTGGTATGTTGATATGCCCCCTCTGAAACAGGGTTTTGGAAGCGAGCATCGCGGAGAATAAGGCGAGTCTGATACGGACCCATACGG
Source organism: Chanos chanos (assembly GCF_902362185.1). Taxonomy (NCBI): domain Eukaryota; kingdom Metazoa; phylum Chordata; class Actinopteri; order Gonorynchiformes; family Chanidae; genus Chanos; species Chanos chanos. The sequence continues at coordinate 16,350,972 of NC_044509.1, forward strand.
AAGTGTGGAGCGATTCGCCGAATCCCTACGACAGGAAGAGGCAGGACAACTGTCCGGTCGGCCTGAAGAACGTGGGAAACACGTGCTGGTTCAGCGCCGTCATCCAGGTGAATATTCCCCCTCCCATCTCTCACTTTCATGAGAAAACAGACAGACAGACAGACCTGCTCATTCACTGTGTAGTCACACACTGCTAATTTACCATTGGACGCCAGTTCGTTGGGCACCAGTGATTCTGGTCTGTAGTCTATAGGCCCATATGGCCTGCCAGCCCTGTCAGCCGTTCATGTGACAAGCTTGCAGAATGAAAACAAACAAACAAACCCAGAACATATGAGAGTCAAGCTGTCGTTTGAGGCATCGGTATATTACTGTCTGTTCTGATTGTTGGTCGTGTGACACGGCTGTCAGTAGAACATGACCCAGGTTCAGATATGTAAGGATAACAGGATATGGTGTCACATGCTGTTTGACACCCCCTCCACGCGCTCTGTAACTGGACCCCTCAGCGTTGCACAGCACACGTCAGAGCCACAGTCTGTTCCTGACAAAACCCTGCATTGTGAGGACCTGCGTAAGAAATGGGGTTCACTCTCTCATTCGTTTGTATGATGGTATCTGAACACGAACTGTAAATTTATGGACCTGAAAACAATTTATTACAAACTCCCAGTAACCTCAGTACCTATAGCAGCCCAGGAACACAGCCAACAATGACTTAAAAAAGTGACGCTGACAGAATTGGAATTAATTACGCAGTAAGCCCAAAAATCACTCCGGTGTGCACACGAAAGGTTTTAATGACATCTTCTGTAAGTGGTCCATGTTTGTGTTATGATGTCTTTATGGCGTTTTGCTCTGCTGTGTGTTTTCAGTCTCTGTTCAACCTGCTGGAGTTTCAGAGACTGGTTCTACACTACTCTCCTCCTGCACGGGTACAGGACCTGCCCCGCAATCAAAAGGTCAGCACACACACACACACACACACACACATTAACACAGATACGCACACACACACACAAACATATATATGTGTGCGTATATGTGTATATACACGCACACACACACACACGTATATATGTACACACACACACATACGTCAGTCAGTGGCAAACACTCTGTGATGGCAGGCTGAGGAATACCACTGGAGTTCTGCCATAAGTCCTGACACCTCACACACACACACACACACACACACACACAGTCTTATCCCATAGGATTGACCTTTTGAAAACCTGCAGTAGTGCTGCTGCAGCTCTATACTGCATGGTTTTATGTTTATCCTGTGTTGGAGACCACTGGTTCAGGCTCTGCCTGACTGACCCCATGCTTTGGACACGTGACCCAGGGGGAGTGGTTTTTGTCAGAGGGTTTGTGTTCTGTGGCCTTGACATTCGCCCGCCGTTACCACAGAGTTCTCCTTCGGAGTCTGTGCGCTCGGCCGATTTGAGCGTGTATCTGACCGCAGCTTTGAGCTTGGCAGGCCGGCAGCCGTCACAGTGTTTCGTTTTTTTTCCCTCCATCCTTCTCTTCCTCTCTCTCTCTCTCTCTTCCCCTCTCTCTCTCTCTCTCTCTGGCTGTGGAGCTCTTCACAGGCCCAGCACACAGCTGTTAATCTTAGCTTAAGCCTCTGCCATCACTGTAGGACCACTGAGCCGCGGGCTCCGGTTTGCCCTCTCGTTTCTCGGCCAGCAGAAAAGCACCAGCAGGGGAAATTCTTTCACCTGTTATCTATATGAGCAGTCCCCTGAGAGGAGAAAAGAACCCAGTTTATCATTTTTTTTCTCTCTTTCTTGACTTTCTCGAAGCGTGCGGCTTTCTGCTATTGGTCAAGACCCAGCCACACAGCTTTCTCATTCGCTCTCCTGCCTTCACCACATACTGTCCACTGTTCTGTGAAAAACAACTTAAAATACAGCCCATATGTATCTTAGGAGATATAAGTCATGTTCATCATCTCTCTCTTTCTCTCTCTGTCTCTGTCTCTCTGTTTCTGTGTGCCTGTGTAGGAGCACAGGAACCTGCCTTTCATGCAGGAGTTAAGGAATCTCTTCTCGTTGATGGTGGGATCCAAGCGAAAGTACGTGGACCCTTCCAGAGCCGTGGAGATCCTGAAGGATGCCTTTAAGTCCTCTGAATCTCAGCAGGTAAGCCTCTCCACCTTGCCCTTTGACCTTGGCTTTGTGTAGACAGCTCAGCACAGAGTCAGGACAGGAGAGCACCCTCAACCCTGTCACACATGACCAAACCGTCTCAGACCTCAAATCTGTCCGTAACGTTAATCCCAGCCCACCAGGGTCGTCAAAAATATCGACATAATCTGTCACTTAATGCTAATTAGCAGTTTTAACATCTGTAGGAATTGTCCAAGCTTATTAAGTAGGCTTATGGCAAGTTTCTGGACTCAGTATATGAAAAACATATGAAAAAAGACTTTGTGAAGGTCACGCGTGCGTGTCATTGCCCTCAAGTGTGTGTGTGTGCATGTGTGTGTGTCTGTGTGTGTGTGTGTGTCTGCTTGCTTCTGTGTCTGTCTGCAACCACTTAGCTCCATCTTAACCTTGTGGTGGCTTTGAAAGTAATTGTTGTGGTTTTGCTTTGAACAGCAGGATGTTAGTGAGTTTACTCATAAACTCCTGGACTGGCTGGAGGACGCGTTCCAGATGAAAGCAGAAGAGGAGAGGTAATCCCTCACTCCGACCCCCCTCTCTCTCTCTCTCTCTCTCTCTCTCTCTCTCTCTCTCTCTCTCTCTCTCCCTCTCCTTCTTTCTCTCTCTCTCTCCCCCTCTCCCTCTCCTTCTCTCTCTCTCTCTCTCTCTCTCCCCCTCTCCCTCTCCTTCTCTCTCTCTCTCTCTCTCTCTCTCTCTCTCTCTCCCCCTCTCCCTCTCTCTCTCTTCCCCCCCCCCCCCCCCCCATCTGCTTTTTTTGCCCTCTCTGAAGAGATGTTCCACGACTGTTTGGAAGAGTATCTATCCTCACTTCTGTGCATTGCACTGTTAAAGTCACCCATGTTAGATTGGCCTGTTAGTTCTCTCGGACCCACCAGTCAGAGCAACCAACTTACAGATGTAGCAGCTGTAGCAGATTCATTGTCTGGGTCCTGTCATGAGAAATATGGTCTGTTTTATGACATTTATTTAAATGTCACAGCCAATAGGCGGGGAGGACTCTTCTTAGACCTGTGTATGGTTTTTGTTCTGAGAGGACAAGCAGGAGTCAGTGTGTGTGTGTGTGTTTGTGTTGTCCTCTCCCCTGCAGGGAGGGAGAGAAGACGAAAAACCCAATGGTGGAGCTCTTCTACGGGCGCTTCCTGGCCGTGGGGGTTCTGGAAGGTGAGTCAGGGTCATTTGGGCTTAGTCATCCTCTAGCTCCGCCCCCTCTACGGAAAGGTGACCTTGTGTTAATAAGATCCGGCGGACGGGTGCCGGCATTGATCCGGAGTCTGATTGACATTCCTGTCGTCAAGCCTGATCCGGCCAGCGCTAAACAGCAAACATTGATGTGACAGTAGTTAATTCAGTGTATGGACCTCCTTTGTGTGCCCGGTTTACCCATGAGCAAAGTGTACTGGTCCCAGTTGTAGACCCTGGCCTGATCCCAACAAAACAAAACAAACAAACACACAAATAAACAAGTGAAGAGGTATAGGGTCAGGAACAATGTTCAGTTTCTGTGCCTGATCAGTTTCCAAAGCATGTTTCACATGATGCATGTCAAATGAAACTAGGCTAATGGGATTGTGTGTGTGTGTGTGTGTGTGTATTTGTGTCCACAGGAAAGAAGTTTGAGAACACAGAGATGTTTGGGCAGTACCCTCTGCAGGTGAATGGTTTTAAGGATCTGCACGAGTGCTTGGAGGCAGCCATGGTGGAGGGAGAGATCGAATCTCTACAC